>NC_030678.2:37895200-37951540 GCF_000004195.4 Xenopus tropicalis
ATAATAATAGAATAAAATAATAGAAAGAGGATGGAGGTCCCTGCCCCGTAGAGCTTACAATCTATATGGGAATTGTTAATTATTCTACTGCTTTATTATACATTTTACACAGTTTTATCTGCAACTTACTTGCTTCCAGGGTTTAAACCCCCAAATAGTTGTTCTTTTTATTGTATTGACACCCACGGCGCTAGCCACTGTTCCTTTATATGTGTATATATCAAGACAAATGAACCGTCATAATATGAACATATATAGTCATTAATCCAGGTGAGAAAGATGATTTAGTGACATAATCTCCCTTTGGTGAGTAACTATATATGTGTTTGTATATAGGCACTATTATAATAGCCAGAATAAAGAGTTCTTTATTAATCTCTGTAAATTGTAGCACTCATATGCAGGGACACTGGGGCAAACAGTTAAAAATATATGTTTAAAAATCTTTGTATTGTATTGCTGTTCAGGATTTTAAGGTTCTATTCCAATTCTCCTCTGCAAACTTTGTAGAAATTCAGCTTTGGCCTTTGGCCTATATATCTATGCAGATTTAAAGTAAAGGCCTTGAAAATACGTATATTCAGGACTATTTTTCACAATCAAAATGCTTTTAACAAATACTCAACTATAGTAACTAGTGATGAGCGAATCTGTCCCGTTTCGCTTCGCTGGAAAATTTGAGAAACGTCAAGAAATGGTAAAAAATCTGCAAATCGCATTTTTGTCGCCCGCGTCATTTTGCCGAGACATTGGCCAATGGCGAAATGTGGAAATTTTGCTGCAGAAAAAATCCACTCATAACTAATAGTAACCAAATTGTGGGGACTGGATACACAAATTAACTAAAGGGTGAAATTCCTGGAACCTACAGTTCATATGTGAATAAATAAACAATGATTGTCTACTTGAAATTAACATTTAATAGAAAATCATTGAATATTTTATTGCACACCTAATTAGAAAAGACAGAATTGTAGACAATATCACATTTTAAATTCTAGATTATTTCATTCATTTCTCACAAAAGTACAATAGTAACAAGACCATTGCAGCTCAGAACTTTAATTAAATGTCTAAAAATTACCAAATGCAGATATAAAAGAACTTTAAAAGGATAACTGTGAAAATGTTTCAGAGCTGCTGGTTTTAATATCTTGAAACTGAATGCAAGCTCAGAACTAGCCTCTAAAGTGGGCCTTTGTTTAATATTTTAGCTGACTTGTACTTGAGATCATTTGCATTCTGTTAGCATGGCTATATATGCAGTAATTTTGTCTTGTATTATAAAATGATGGCCACAGCCATAGTAATGATAGTAAAAGGATTCTGAGTATATATATATATATATATTATCATGCAGTTTTTCTGCAGCTTTCTTATTCAGGTTACATGGTGTATTATAGCTTGAAATGTCAGGCCAGGACTGGCTGCCAATATTACTTTGCTTAATGACTTCATTGATTGATTTATTCAATCAAGTATTACATGTGGAGCTACATTCCAGACATATTAAATGCAAAAGATAAAATCTGTACTATTTGTAAGTAATGCGTTATGATAAAACATATGGGGAAATATAGATCTAAAATACATTAGTTATTTAAAAATACTTGAGAGATATACCTTAATCATTTTCAGAAGACAACTGACAAAGGAAATTTGAATTATTTTTTACTGTTATTATTATTAACCCTTTAAGTGCCAGCAGAATTTAGCATTTCATTTTCACGAAGTGCCAGATGTTTTTTGAACATTTTGTGCTTTTATTTTAGGGGCATTTCCTGGAGGGTATTTTTAGTTTAGGTAGGAAAACTATACATCATTTTTTTTCAGGAGAAAAAATTCAAAGAAGTAAATTACTGAATATATAAAGAATTACAGCAGAATACAGCATACTTTAGATTCCAAAGATCCTGGAACAGTAGGTTTACCTCAGGAAACTATACATCTTTGAAAATTATACATTCTGCCAAATCAAATTGGCCAACCATGTCTTTCTACTCCTAATAACTAAACAACAAGGTTTTTCTGAACTTAGCAATTTCTAAAAAAGTTATGGAAATTCTGAAAAATCACCTCAAAACTTTCATTTTGCAAGTTAGCATCGCCTACATAGCATTAGGTATGAAAAAAAAAACATCCTAAATATGAAAGCCAAGCGTCCACTAAACAGTTTCATGACCATTATACATAAGATTACTAAATTATCTGGCATTTAGGGGCCCCAAAATGAAGTTAACACATTTACTGCATTTTTTGTAAAAAAATATGTTGACCTCCCAGAATCATATATTTTTGGAAGGTACACATTTGGGCAAATTAAAAATGTATAACCATGTCTCCAATTTACTGGGTCACAGAAAAAATCACTAAAATCCAATAAAACCTCTAAAATAAATGTTTTTCCCGCCTAGGGTAATTTCCAGTCAGAATCATAATTTGAATATTTGGATATTAGATTTACAGACAGAACAAAGAATGCAATAAAATGGCTTAAAAATGCAATGAAATGACTAAAAATTCACAAAAATCACTAAAAATGCAATATAAGCACCAAAATAACATACTGAAGAAATTGCACAGTGCAGTTAGTAAATACAATATTTGCAATGGCAATAAAACATTTTTTAGGCAATAAATCCGATGTGATTAAAAAAAGATCCACAAAAATGTGTAAGAGTGCGTGTTTATTCGTGTCTCAATCGTGTCTATTGATGCAGAGAAACTCTAAAACTACCAGTACCTCCAAAGCTGGCTTCCATGGTTTCCACAGCTTCCTGAATCAATATACTTAACAAACTCTTGCCTAAAGAATGGTTTGGTCTGTAGACCTTGCCAGAAATTGTGATTTCAACCACTAACTGTCCATTCACCCCCCCCTAACAATATATATAACTTTTAGATATACAGTGTTTGAGTAACTTTTTCTGTCTCTGTCCCTTTAAAATATACATTAAACACTCAATTATTTTTATGGCAATAATAAAACATGTCTCATAATAAAAAAAACATGAGTTAACCTTCCTCTATTCATTGTGCTACTTTAGCTATTCTCTCTTCTGAGACTGTGTTTCTTTTTAATTTTGCCATCCAATCAGTGTCCTAGCTCCTATGCCGCAACCTCCTTCCTGCAGTGTGTGCACATTTTAAGGATTATACCCACTTGTCTATTGCTTAGGTGTCTAAGGTGAGAGACATTTTTAGAGGGAAATATTTTTATAGGGAAATATTTTTATGGGTTCAATAAGTAACTGACTAGAAGACTGAATAGAAGCACCACATTGGTACACTGGAATAAAGGTCACATCTGACTGGTTTAATTTAGAAAAAAATCAGATCTAGAGAGAAGATGGATTTTCTACCCCCCATTAAGGGTAGGAACCAGTGAACAGAAGGCAGGTCAAAGGTTGAAAATGGAAAGAAGTAAGGAACACATTTGTTGTGGTTGTGATCCACTAAAATATGCACAGCGCAAAAGAGAAGGATATTTAAAGACTGCAAAGTGAGACCTGGAAAACCAAAGACCAGATCCTTGCTCTAAAATGCTTCTGAGAGAGCCCAGAAAACTCAAAAAAGAGTACCATGGTAAATAAGGTTTCACTCAAGTGTACAGCAAGATAACCCACCCATCACTTCCCAACATCATTGAAACCAGTATGTATATTTATTTAAACATATAGAACATACACTTTATTATCACAATCATGTCAGATCCTTAATGTACTGCAACACCAAGAACCTCAATTGAGACTCTGGAGTATTCTCAAAGTCCACAACTAAGTCCACAACTCTCCTGAAGATCAGCTAGTTCTTTACAGAAGACTGAACAGGAACATCCATTTTAGGACTTTCTTCCACACCTTTACCTTTTTTCTTTATAGACTGCTCCACAGCCAATGTCAAACACTCTTTCCTTTTAACAGAAAAACTTTCAGGGCTCTTTGGACTCTTTGAATCTCAAAACAAAGGTTAAATTTTTTAGCCTGCAAACAGTTCTTAGCCTCTTCTTTGCCGCATGGTTAACTGGGTGCAGTCATGTCAAAATGGGCACGGCCGCGACAAAAAAAACTGCGGAAAGATGAAAAAATAGCCATGACGACAAAAATTGGGTGCGGTCACTTCAAAATAAGGGCGTGATCACTTCAAATTGGGCGCGGTCGCGTCAGAATAAGGGCACGGTCACATCAAAATGGGCGCAGTCGTGCCACAAAAAATGTGGGGGACAAAAAATAGCCACGGCGACAATAAATAGGTGCAGGCAACAAAAAAATAGCCAGGGGCGAAAAAAAAATCGCACCACAAATGCGTTTTGTGAAACGCGTCAGAATAAGGGCACGGTCACATCAAAATGGGCGCGGTTGTGCCAAAAAAACCCGTGGGGGACAAAAAATAGCCACGGCGACAATAAATAGGTGCAGGCAACAAAAAAATAGCCACGGGCGAAAAAAAAATCGCACCACAAATGCGTTTTGTGAATTTTCTGCTGTTTCACGAATTTTCTTGCCGTTTAGCAAATTTTATGGCGAAGTGAAATGGGACAGATTCGCTCATCACTGATTAGCAGCATTGGATATCAGTGGAAAACAGAAAGTAGTGCTGAATTATAAACTACCTAATTGCACCTAATTAGTTCACATGCTGATTTATGCAAGCAAAACAAGGCTTTGTTGTGAGAAAAAAACATACCAGTGTGTGTGTATATACACATAATTTTTACAACTTCAGCAGTATCCTTAAAATCATTTGATGTTTTGTACTTTTTGTGGACATTTCCCTAAGATAACTGGAAATTTTGTTTTTTAATTGTTAGAAGAAAACATTTGATGCATTTTTAGAAGCGGGTTTTACTACGCCGTTTTATATTGTAAGTATTATTCTATTCTGTGCCAAAACAGCAATATTTAAGTCCAGCCTGAAATTTACTGTATTAAGTTTTCTGCATGTTAATTGAATATTGACAAATATTTTTCAGCAGTGCAGTTTCGGAATATTTCAGCAATGTATTTTTTTCACAGTGACATATAACTAATCATAATATAGATCTATACATACATTTTGCGCATCAATACTTATGAAAACATAGGATACTATGCATCACAAACTTTTGTCATTAAAAGTATCTTTAAAGCTTAAGCAATTTGTTAATCATCTTAAAATCTTGGCCAAGAAAACAGAAAAAATATGTAAAGTACTGATTTCCGAATTAAGTTTTATATGCAGCCTGCATTTTATTGCAAACAACAGTGCAATGAGGGCACTGGCATTAATGTATATTTATAGCAAAATAAATAGAATGTAAGCCCTACTTAATAACTGAGATTAGATGTTTCTAAAAGGAACTGAGCTGGGCTTTATATGGAACCCAAGCTATCCTACTTCGGGAAGGAATTGAAATATGCTTTCTAATTTTCTGCTTTGGTATTCTAAAGTGAACCTGAAACTCCAGTCTGAAATGGAAGAGAAAATATAGGGTACAACTAGTGATTTTCATCTTCTAAGCAACTTGCATTTGCAACTCACCAGACATGGGGCAAGGTTTTAGATTTGATAAACAGAACTCTCACTTAAAGCAACATAAGGACAGTGAGGTTGTCGGCGGATGTGATTTGGCATATTTCTAGGGGTTGAAAATAATAGACTGTTGTCTCTTTTCTACTCAAACAAACTATGTAAATATAGTTACACAGTTAGGTTGGGTTAAAAAACAGACCAAAGTCCATCAAATTCAACCCTTCTAAGCAAATCCCAGCCCACACACATCGCCGGATTTGTGTTCTGGGTGCCCCGAGGCCACCCCCGCTGGTCGCCCCCCCCAACCCAGTGCACATGCTTGAACACGTGAAATCCCCCCTCACAGAGGGGGGTGCGGTATGTGGCGCAGGGAGAGGAGGGACCAGGAGCTTGTGGTGGGGGCCTCCAGACAGAAGCTCTGATGAACTCCTGACACCCCAGTCTGACACTGTATATGGGTGTCTTGTCCCAGTGCATGCAGGACCTTGAACCTCATGCAACAAAGTAGCTAGAACCAGCTATCTGATGGATTAGACAATTACTAATTACGGCAAGTAGGAGCAATTATGATGCGTTTTAATAAATGCAAATATGCTGCCAGTACTGCTCTTACTGATGAAAAAAGTAAGCCTGCTATATTAGGTGGTCACATTTCTACAATATGTTTTACATATTGTGTGATACAATAAAAATAAATATAACAAAAAGAATGTTTAATGCATATGCTGGTAAAGGAAAAGGTAACAATATCCAAAGTGGTTTTAGGATGCAAAGCCTCATCTCTGATAGGATTAAAATGATATCTTTCTTTGTCATTGTTTTGACTTTTTCTCTGACCCTTTATAATGTTCTTTCAGTGTAGCAGCTTGTGCCGGCGAGTCACATTGCAATTATCTGAGCAGCCAAAATCCTGTGATTTATTATCGTTGTTCTATCTAGGATAAAATGTAAATCTTCTAATAGCTGACTTTTTCAGGTTAAGAGTAAGAGGGAGTAGATATAGATTGATGTTAACTTCTTATAGAGCATATAGGATAATGTCCTATTTTTGGCATTTTTATCTCACAAAGAAAATATGGTTTAGAACCAAGATTGCATAAGCAACATAACCTTGGGTTTTAATGATGTTTTTATTTATTCATCTTCATCTGCAGAATGACTGATTATCTCAAATTGCTCTTTGTAATGTCCTTTTATAAAGTGAATAAAATGTACTCATTTGACACAAGCACATTAAAAACTGTTGATTGAAATTTCCTGACTTAACAAAAAGTAAAAGTCAAAAAGAGTTAATGAAGAAATGACCTTGAGGTCATACTAAAAAGTATGTCTAAGCAGTTACTTATGGTTCAAGCAGTTATTAATATTTTGTAAGGTACAGTACAGTGAATCTTTTTCTTAACTAATTTTTGTCCAAACATTTTCAGTTATGTCTGGCCTGTATCCATGTGTGGCAGATGTTTATGTTCCAGTGGTCTTGTTCTCCCAAAGCCCAATTTAATGCACAACAAATGTTTCCGGAGTGAATTTTCACGGAAGTTTTGCGAAACAATTCACCAATGGCGAAATGCGGAAATTTGCTGCGAATCCATGCCTGGCGAAAAAATTCGCTCATCACTATTCAGTAGTGAAGAGTAAACCGGGCCATTTAGCTTTGTTGAAAAATTTGCAAAACAGTGAAATTCTGCAGAAATCTTGCCAAATGCATTGGAGTTAATAGGCATTTTTTTATTGCTCCAAAAGCATTGGCATTTATGAGTGTTTTTCAAGTTTTCTCTTTTACCAAGTGCATTGGCCAATGGGTGGTTTTTTTTTTTACAATACAAAAAAATGCATTTTTTTCCCATGGCATAACAAGATACATGGCAAAATTCTAGTGCAGATTTGTCATGAGTTTTGCCACTGGTGAAAAAGCTAATTTTGCAGCAAATCTGTACCACATGGAAAAAAATGTTTATCCCTACTATTTAGCCAAGTGTCATGTAGCTATAGCTAGTTTATTCTTTGCAAATAATTCCTTGCATGTGTGATGCTATTACCAATGAATATGGTTTCCCTACAAACTGTTCATCTGTGCTGCCAGTGTTTATTACAGACTTGGATCAAGGAACATGAAATATAGGTTGAAATGGCTAATTTATGTGGGAGCAAATACTGCTCAATTATAACCTTTAGGCAGAAGTTCAATTATTATCTGCACCTACTGTATATAGAAATTTGGCAAATATGAAATGAATGAATTAGTATACTTTAAAGGATATTTGTAAAGGTTATTTTGTGAATTCTTTTATCACAAATGTTTCTTTGGATTACATTCATGGGATGGTACTAGGATCCTGGCAAAAGGGAGACTTCAGTGAAGAAAAGACATTGGGAGTGGGAGTGGAATTCAGGGAGGAGGAAACTCTTTGAAAGCTTGTAGAGTAATTTAATAATAGAAGCAGAGCTTACCCATGTCTGGTTAGCCATAGCAATCAGATATTTTTTTGTTCTGAAACAGCTGATTAGTGAATGCTACCAGATAATTGTTTGCTATAGATAACTAGCAGTATTTGCACTTGTTTTTTCTTGAGAAAAACACATCTGATGATTAGTTCTAATACACTTAAAAAAATAAAATGGCAGTTGTGACTTTGGGCAGCTATTAATAAACCAGTCCCATAGTAAGCCTTTAATAAAGTTGAAACTGAATCAGTGCTTCATTCAATAAACATTCAATAAGGCAAACAAAATGGCATTAGAAAACAGCCTCTACGGCATAAAACATGTATTGAAATTACCACACTATATAAATTTGTAATAAAAACTGTAAATACACACAGCCATGGTTAAATCAATAGAACAAAAAGCACTCCTATGGCCAACCAATTTGAATGAAAAACATTTTTTATTTCATGCAACTAAAAAAGATAAGAACACCTGACGTGTTTCATGTTCACAGACATGTAATCATTGAATTAAGTACTCCCAAACAATCATAACAATTTAAAACCAAAGTTTACCCCTTTGTTATAATACATCATACATTAAAATACATATCACATACATAACAGTGGTTACACACATTAGGGTGCTTTCAATTTACATGACACAGTTGCAAAATGCAATTTTGAGAGCAGCTGCCATGTCTTTTCCCACAATGCGCCATTTTTCCCAGAATAGAATTTTAAAAATTAGGCAATGTTGTATATATGTGTATGATTAATTTACAATTGCCTGCCAAATCAATATCTGGATGAAAATTAGGCAGATACATATCAGGCACATTTAGAAATGCCATCAGGAGAGGGCTGTATGAATGCATTTATGTGGTACTTTACTGACTGGTCTGCTGGGTCTGCTTGTATTTAGGACTCTGATCTTTAGCCCCAGGACCATTCATTTGATCAACCCTGAAGATGGGTAGCCAAATCAGACATTTGGCAGTTGGTGACGTCACCTTTACTTATCAATAATAAAACAAACAGGCCACAAAAAAGTAATTTATTACATTTTTTTATTAACATGATGCAACCTTACATGCCTTTTTCACAAAATGAATGGTGACAACACAATTTTGGCAAATGGGATACACTGTTCTGTGGCATTTATAACAATATCAGAGCGGCATATGTTTTTATGTTTTATCAATAAAATGATATAATCTTTTACTGAAACACAAAATCAGTGTGCTAAACTTTATAACAGGTTGCATTTTGCTAGTCATAGTCTCCATAGTGATTAAGAATTACAATTATGCTGAATGATGCTGAATGTTTCATTTACTTTTAGTGCTATGTGACAGTACTGCTGATTATTTCTTTAGGAATAACTCCCTGAATAAGAAATTTCACTTCACCAGAAATAGATGTGGAATGAAAAATAATCTCTCCTTTTAAAATGTATTTTCATGCTGTTTTCTAGCTTTAGAGAATATAACCAATGAAACTGCTATTTAAGATGACATGTATCTATAATTTTTCAACTAAAGTGAATGCGTGATCCCAAATTACTAATCATTCCCAATCATTTGCACATACAGGAAAGTTCAAAATTTGAAATTTATCTCACACAGAGAAGGTTTCTTGTAGGAGCAATCTAATTGCAAATTGCAGAGTTGAATAGGAAATGGAAATGCATCTGAAACTAGAAAAAGTAACAGATGATGGGGAGTTGATCTATTATCATACTGTAGATTACCAGAGAAAAACAACTTTACTGTCAGTTACTAAATTTAGGCATAAAAGTTTAAAAAAATATTATGGGAATCTAAAAAAATCTTCATATATTAAATATTCATATTCCAAAATTAGAACAGTTATTGTATGAAATCACATATGTTCTACATGCAATGGTAAATACATTATTCCGTTACTCACCTGGCTCAGTTTGTTTGATTACAAATTTGAGATTTAGCAAGAATTGTATTACGTACATCCTTTAGAAGAACCTATTTGGTTTTAATTCACATGTTATGGTAAAGAACATACTCTAAATGTTTTCATAAATATGTATTTATAAAAAAAAATACAACAAAAAATGGACTTTATAAACTCTTCAAACACAATTAAAGGGGGGTAGTACCCTATTATTTTATAAAATATCAATTTTAAGAGCAATCAAAAAGCAATATGCAAACAGTAGTGATGAGCGAATTTTTTTCGCCAGGCATGGATTTGCAGCGAATATCCACATTTCGCATTGGTGAATTTTTTCATGAAACATCAGCAAAAATTCGCCAAGGAAAAATTTGCCATGTGTCAAGAAAGTCACGGTAGAGTAAAATTGGGCATGGTCACAGAAAAAAGCTGTGCAACTAAAGATGTGGGCAACAAAAAAAAGACGCAGGCAAAAAAAAGTCATGCAACAAACGCATTTCACAGATTTTTCGCTGTTTTTTTAAATTTTCTTGTTGTTTTGTTTCACAGATTTTCTGGCAAAGCAAAATGGGACAGATTCACTCATCACTACCAACCAGTACTAAAATGGTTCCATTGATCTATTATCATACTGTAGATTACCAGAGAAAAACAACTTTACTGTCAGTTACGACTTTTAGACATAAAAGTTTAAAAAAATATTATGGAAATCTAAAAAATCTTCATATATTAAAAGTTCATATTCCAAAATGAGAAAAGTTAATGTATGAAATAGTTCATAATAATCACATGTTCTACATAGGAGGGCTATGCAATGGTAAATACATTATTCCATTACTCACCTGGCTGAATTCGTTTTATTACAAATTTGATATTTAGCAAGCATTGTATTATGTACATGCTTAAGAAGAACCTATTTGGTTTTAATGCACATGTTATGGTAAAGAACATGCACTAAATGTTTTCATAGATATGTATTTATAAAAAAATATACAACAAAAAATGGACTTTATAAACTCTTCAAACACAATTGAAGGGGGGTAGTACCCTACTATTTTATAAAATATCAATGTTAAGAGCAATCAAAAAACAATATGCAAACAGTACTAAAATGTTCTATGGACAGGCAACAGATAACTTTCTATACTGTATGCTGTCTCTTTTTTCATCTTTAAACCATGGGGATTGATTACATATCTATAAAGTTAATCTGTCTTTTTTGCCAAAATATTATGACTACCCATTTATGGTAGCTTATCCAAAGTGTGGCCAAGCAACCCAGGAGCCATAGCTGTATAGCAGGGATCCCCAAACTTTTATACCCGTGAGCCGCATTCATATAGAAAAAGTGTTGGAGTACAATATAAGCATGAAAAAGGTTCCTGAGTGTGAAAATAAGAGCCATAATTGGCTACTTAATAGCCCCTGTATGGACTGGCAGCCTGCAGAAGGCTCCGTTTGGCATTATACTTGATTTTTATGCAACCAAAACTTGCCTCCTTACCAGGAATTCAAAAATGAGCACATTCTTTGAGGCCACTGGGAGCAAGATCCATGGGGTTGGGGAGCAACATGTTGCTTATGAGCCACTGGTTGGGGAACACTGCTGTACAGTGTCCTGTAATTAAACACACTGTTTATTAAAAAAATATATACACTTATGCGAGTCTGCGAATCAAGAAAAGTTACCCAGGTTCTAGGTACCACTAGCAAATTACTGTATATCATTGGAAAAAGCATACCTTTGCTAAGCATATCTTTAACTGACTATCAGTACATTTGTGTGCTTGCAGTCATCTTTATAATTCAGTGTTTTCCTTTTTTTTTTTTTGACTCAAGTAATCTAAAATGTCTTGCATGCAATAAAAGTATTAATTAAAGTCCTGTTGTATTTAATACATTGAATAAGTTCCCTATCAGCTTGCATTGCCAATCCCTGATTAAGTAGCCAAACAAGGCTTGGAGATTTGTTGGTGGACTAATAAAGTACTTTACTTAAACATGGCAATTTTACTAAGAATCGAAATATATCATAAAATGTAAAAAATTAGCAAAACACGTACAGTTGTATAATTACTCATTCCTTCTTTTATTGCTGATTTTAAATTATTAATTGAGGAAATTAGAAACTCATTATGAAGTGATAACTGTTCATTAACATAAAAATTAAAGAAATCAATTCTGCTAGCATGAAACAATTACTTTTTAATAATTATGCATAGAAAATACATGTAGAATAAAGTACTAAACTTTATATTTTTCAACAATTTTATTAAATTTTTTAATGTGTTATATAATTCCAGACAGTGTAGATGACAATTCCTAAAATCTTTTACATGTATACTGATATCAAGGACACTTTGCCCGACAATTAAAGTAATACTGCAATCCTTCTGCTAATCAGAGATAATATTCTCATGAGGGAAGAGTAAATCTGCTTTAAAAAGAATGAGGAGGGAAATTAGACGAAGTGTTTTAAGAATAATCCTTGATGAGCAAAAGATAAAAATGCATATTCAACTGAAGGGATTTCTATTTTTATAGTAAAGATTCATAAGGAGAACATCTGTTTATGGCACTTTAATTAAGTCTGAGTGAGCTCCTGTGGCCCTGGAAAACTTGTGGATTTTGTTGGCTTCACACAGCAATAGAGAGCGCACTCTAACTCAGCAGAATATATTGGGAGACTGCAAGGAAGAGTACCCTCTGTAAATTGCCTCTCTTGCTCTGGGAAATGCCAATCAATAAGAGAAAACCCACAACAGCAGACAGGATTGTGGTCTGCACCTAAGCTGCTTAGGGTTAGACAGGTACATAGATAAATAGTTGCAGGTCATGTACATCTTAAGGGAGCAGCTGCAAGTGGAGACTGCAATTGGGCAGGCAGTAAGGGCAGGGCTGCTTTGTGCCTGCCTGCTCTACAGTCTATGGACTTTTTATCCATTGTGAGGTTCTGCAGGCAAACCCCAGACTCATTGAATGACACTTTGTGTCCTTTAGTGCTCTGCTGCTTCATCTAATGTCCAGGTGATTGACCCTTATATTTTTTAGTGTTCATCACTACCAGTCTTTCTCCATACTATCACCTAATGGTGATAGTTGCATTTCTTCTATACTGTCATCCCTTTTCTACCAGGGTTTTTTTTTAAATAAATTCACCATTTAACCATAAACATGTCAAAAGATGCATTATCAGCTGTAAGGTTCAAACTACTTTGCCATTCTACTGAAAATAATTTTTCCTAATTTATGTTTTGTGGGGTACACCTCTAGACTTGTCCATGAAATGCATATGCTGTGTACTTTCAATATGCTGCAATTGCCTTATGTGGCTACACCATTTACAAGATGATCTGGCTAAATAGATCAATACAGAATATTCTGTTAATTTAGATGGTCATTAGATTACAAGAAGAGCTACAGTATTTGCATTAAATTGTTTAGTAGAGTTTGTTACCAATGCAGATTCATGAACAACAAAATAAGTAGTGTGATAGTTGGACAAAAGTAATGCTATTTACAGTAAATAGATGTTAAAGAACCTCACCACTATCACAGATTCATTACTACCCTTTCTAAGGGGCCCATTTACTAAAGTTTGTATTAAAAAAATTATAAAAATTGTGGATTTTGCTAATTACATAACAACTCAAAAGAAAATGAGATTTATTCAACAAAAAACATTAAAAAAGACAAAACAGTGCGATCTAAAAGCTGTCATGAATAGTCAATGGGACCTTTCCTAGGCAAACTGAAACATTCTTTATTTAATTTGTGGTTTTAGAGATTTTTTGTTTATAAACTAAAAACTAGAGGTTTTCGTGTTTTTTTCAGTTTCATTATGCATTTTTATTCATTCCGGATTTTTATATACAGATCTTTTAACAAGTGACTAGACATCCATGGTTTTAATGAAACTTTTTTCGTGGTTTCAAAAAACTCTAAAACCACTAAAATCAAAATGTTGCTAAATCTACCCATAAGTTGTATTTTGTGTTTATACATTGAGACAGGATATAAATACAAAATATATCTATATAATCCATAAATCCATATACAGTACATAAACGTTTTAGCTGCTGAAATAATTGTGTCATTGGAAGACTTTATTTTTAAAACTTAAGGTAACATTTTGCCATATTTACTCTATGAAAATGATTTTTGATTATTCTTTTTAAAAAAATCTATGTTTTTATATCACTTTTTTATTTATAAGTTTTATTTCCTTTCTTTTGTTTTTAGCCTCCAGACAACTGGTCAATCCTTAATTACTTTAGGTATTCGATATGTGCAATACACTAATAAAATAACAAGCACCTCGGAAGATCACTGTATATGTTTGATGTAAGAAAGTGCCAGCAAGTTAGACACATAACACAGAATCTAGACTGCTAATGTCTTCTTCCTGTTGAGAGCATAACTTGAGTTACTTCAGTGCAAGTAACTTATGTAGTGAATGTTCAGTCCAGCTGAGAGCACATACTGAGTGGTTTAATGAGAGTAAGGAACCTAGTACAAGAAGCTGTTAGCCCTGTGATGTTCCACATACACAGAGCTTTTCATACAATCTTTCTGCAGGAGCATATAATACTATTTTTTTTATATTTTAGAAACCCTTTTTTCTGTCAAGAAGTAGAATTGTCTTTTAGCATGTTTAAAAATATTCCTTTTATTTTCATCCGTAAGCTATCATTCTAGGAAGCCACTATATAACTAGCAAGTTATAATCAAGTTTTCAGACTGACAACACTGAATGTCAGTATAACAAATTATATTGTTTAAAATAAATCACTTTCTTAGAAAAGAAACATTTAAACATTGTATAGCAATTATAAGGTAATATAGATTGCAGTTATACTGTAAAACTTAAACTGCTAAGAGTTAAAAAAAACTTTTTTGTTAATGTTTGAGAGAAATGGCATACTGTATAAAAATACAGCTTATTAGTATACAGGGTAACCCTTTTGAAATAAAAAATAACAAAAGTTATCATAGCAAGCTTTCAGAACATTTTAGTTCCTTTTTCAAGGTAATCAGGTTGAAAAAGAAACTAAAATTACAACTAAACTGGTTAAGGGGATGGAAGATTTAAACTATGAGGTGAGACTGTCGAGGTTGGGGTTGTTTTCTCTGGAAAAGAGGCGCTTGCGAGGGGACATGATTACTCTGTACAAGTACATTAGAGGGGATTATAGGCAGTTGGGGGATGTTCTTTTTTCCCATAAAAACAATCAGCGCACCAGAGGTCACCCCTTAAGATTAGAGGAAAGGAACTTCCATTTGAAGCAGCGTAGGTGGTTTTTCACGGTGAGGGCAGTGAGGTTGGGGAATGCCCTTCCTAGTGATGTGGTAATGGCAGATTCTGTTAATGCCTTTAAGAGGGGCCTGGATGAGTTCTTGAACAATCAGAATATCCAAGGCTATTGTGATACTAATATCTACAGTTAGTACTAGTGGTTGTATTTATAGTTTATGTATGTGAGTGTATAGATTGGTAGGTGTGGGTTAGGTGTGCTGGGTTTACTTGGATGGGTTGAACTTGATGGACACTGGTCTTTTTTCAACCCTATGTAACTATGTAACTATGTAACTATGTAAAATGTTCTGAAAGCTTGCTATGCTATTAGTTAACCAATAAAGGTATAACCTTTATACCACTTTTGTTATACCACAATTTTTTATTTCAAAGGGGTTACTCTGTAAACATTTTTGACTGGCTAACACGGTACGTCACTGAGTATATAACAAATTACCAAAAATGTCCTAAATCACAATTCAGATATGGAGGTTATAATCTGCCTTTGATTTTAGTCTCTGTAATACATTCTGTGTTCTCTCTATTTTTCTGTCTCTTTACAAGACACCTATAAATATAACAATGGTAATGTACTGTATCATCTAAGCCTAGGGTTGTCACCTGTCCAGTTTTGACCCAAGCAGCCCTTCCAAAAACCGGGTCAAAACTGGACAGGTGGCCACCCCAGGCTTAGATGATACAGTACATTAATATTAACAAAACCGGGCAGGATTTACTGACATTGACGCGGAGATCAGCCAGTCTGCGATCTCTGTGTCAAAGCCCCTCCTCTGTGATGTCACAGTCCTGCCTCTTCCCTGCCCTGTGAAGCTACAGCTCCACCTCCTGCCTGGCAAAGAAAGCCGGCAGAGGTGGCGGCACTATATAAGCCACTGCCTTACACTTTGAACATCTAAAGATTTCAGAATTACAAAATCTAAGTGATAATCTCAACTTGACGCAGTGTTTATTAGCAATCTATTAGCTGATCCTGTTAGATGTAGAATATGACGTTTTAGAAGGAACCTTTTGATGAATTTGGAAAATGCTGCATATGCTTTTCCACCAGTGTAAAAAATCAGGTGTTACTACACTTCATACATGCAAAAGTTTATCTATCATCTTATTTTAATTGGCATCACACTCAACAGTGAGTATAAAGGGAAAAATGGAATAAAAAGGAAATAAAAAACTATATATGTGTGCAATTTCTTCTCGACATTAGCTTGCTTATGCTAATAAACTGTAATTTCTATTTTTAGTGTGGCAGATACACATGTCTTTAAGCCCCATAAAATAAAAATGTTCCAAAGAAGCATTTAAGGCAAAATGAGGTTATTTGTGGTTCAGTAGGGAGAGGCGAGACAGAGCAAGTGATTTGCTATGGCTGTCAACACTGATGAAGGTGAAACAAGTATTTCACCTTGAGCTTAGAGGGATATGAATATGTGGTGATAGTAAGGATAAATGAGAAACTGATGCAGTTGGACAAACACTTGTCTAAAGACACCTGACAAAAGCTATTAGTATTCACTACCACACTTTTTATTTTTGTACACACAGTAAGTGAAAGTTAGGCTTGGTTTGTGGGCTATAAATGCAGCTTGGACATGTAGGGCAGTACCATCTTCAGTATATACTATGTTATAGATTTCTGTTGTGATTGATTTGATGTGAATTCCAATAAATTAAAGGTTGAAAATAACTTAGTGCTTATTGTCCTTCTGTTCTCTGAATTCCCCTGCTACTTCCATTGCCTTTCTGTCAGCATATGCCTTTCCACTGAATTATTTACAAATTCAAGTCAAACTTGCTCTTGTATATATCTATTCTTCCTTTTCTAAAATCAATTTTGCATACTAATTCTGAATGCTGAATGCATACCAATGTAAAATAAGTGCCATATTGTTGTAAAATAATTACATTTGTCTTTGCTGCATAATACAGGGGGAACAGAGGGGGGCCTCTAAATATATACTGTACATACATCATAAGAGAGCGAAATTATTAGATATTGTAATAAAAGGTAAAAGTTCCAATTAACAACATTGATCTCGTATGGGAAAATTATATTTAAGCTGTTTTTATATTTATAATTTCCAGGTTGTTTTTATTTGTGGTGTCCTCTGTTTAAAGGAAAACTATACCTTTAATAATGAATACCTAACCAACAGATAGATTATATCATATCAAGTGGCCTATTAAAAAATCTTACCAAACTATAAATATTGGTAAATATTGTCCTTTTAGAATTTTTACCTTGAGCTATGGTTTTGTGATGGTCTATGTGCTCCCTCAGAAATCACCTGACAGGAAATAATGCAGCTCTTAATGTAACAGGGAGCAAAAGGCTGATATGACCTAACATGTACTGTATATGTGCCCTTGACTTTTTTGTGTGCACAGTGAATTGTATGATCCCTAAAGGCGGCCCTTAGTACTTAAAAAGGCAATTTACTATTTAGATTTACCCAAAGGCACACACTACTAAAAAGTATATTTTTATTAAATTGACTTACTTAAATAAAGCAGGGTTTTATACATGAGTTGTTTTATGCATTATATTTTTATAGAGTCCTACATTGTTTGGAAATGTAGTTTTTATTTTCACTACCAGGCAATTTGATCTGGGCCTGTGTACAAAAACTCCCAGCAGTACACTACCACATTTCCAAAGCACTGCTCCAGAACGCTGCATACTTTAGATTTCCTCTAACTTCCACTAACAGTAGGTGTACCCTAGAAAATGAAACATTTTTGGAAAAAACAGATTCTGACAAATCCAGAATAGGTAAAACAGTCTGTCTACTCCAAACTACCAAATTTTGAAAAATCACTTCAAAGCTTGCAGTCTTACAGCATCCTTTTTCCTACAGGTCATAAGGTAACCAGATAAAACATCCTAAAAAGAATTTCACATGTGAATGCAACTGAACAGTTTGATGCTCAGTATGATTAGGTTCACCTAAGTATGTGGCATGTAGGGCATTTCTGCTCCTGCAAAATCAACACATTTACATAATTTTATGTGTGGTAAAGCTACAAAAAAAACAAGCTTAACCCAGAAAGCCATATAGTTTTGGAAGTTACACGTTCCCCCAAATCCAGAATAAGTACACATATCGTTCTACTCCACATAAACAAACCGCAAAACTTTCCTAAAATTGGAGATTTTGATGACATTTCCAAAAATCACCTAAAAGCTTCCACTTTGCAGCATCTTATCCCCCACATATCATTAGGTACCAAAATAAAACAGTTTGATGCCCACTGTACATAGGTTTATCAAAGTACATGGCACTTAAAGACCCCAAAATATACCTTATGCATACTAATTTCATGGCTTACATTAACCTTATTCATCAACACATGGCAGTGTTATGTGTGGTAAAAACTGCAAAAAAAGCAAGGTGACCACTCAAAAACATTTATTTTTGTAAAATACACATTCAGACAATTCCAATATGCATAAATATTTCTTTCTACCCCAAATGGCAAAGATTTCCTAAAGTTAGCTATTTTTATAGCATTTCTGAAAATTGCCTCAATATTGTGCAGTTTTTTTACATACAGTTTTCTACACCAAATTACCAAATGGCTGGTAACTTTAAGGGCCAAAATTATGGTTATTAAACTGCTTAAAGATAGTGGATTATAGTTTTCAAAACCAACAATGCCAAGAATTTTCATATGCACATTCCTAAATGTTTATGCATAACTAGATATACATATTTTACAAATCAGGAAAATGTTTTTAGGTCTGTTATTAAAAGCCCTGATAAGGCCTAAAATGTTGGACATGCCTAAAGCTGGTCATACATTCCCACATTTGTTGAGACTTCTTGGTAGATTATATCTATATTTCATTTAAGGACAAAATTACAGAGAGAGAAAGATCAGAGTTTTTTTTAATATTTGATACTTTGACAATAGGAATAAACAATGGCCTTAATTTTATTTAATTTATAATATAAAAAAAACATGGCTTGTACTCAGCACCAATACCATATTACCTATTGCAATTAATATTTTCCCAATTTCATCCATGTAATCCTTCCATCGATCTCTTCCACTATGCCCTACTGCTATCCACTTCCACTGTGCCATTTACTGGTAATGAAAGTGACCCAGCTATAAAAGAAACACAAGCATTCCACAGAGGTGTTGTTGCACCTAAATGTGGCAGAATTACAACTCTTAGCATACTCTAACATATTATCCAGGGTTTATAATTATTAGAGGCCATAGGTTGGGTCCATAAAGCAACTTTACCAGATACGTATTTCTATTTTTAAACACCTAAATAACATAATAAGGGTATTTATTATTCCAGGGACTCAAATAAGACAGCATTCTTGGGGACCATAAAACATGCAAAATCGTCTAAACTTTTGTAAACTCTGGAAATGTTTACCTATTCTGTTTATAGATAAACTATATAAGTAACCTTTCTTAGGGGCACATTTACTAATCCAGGAACGTCCGAAAAGCGTCCGTAGCCATTACGACTTGCGCAAATTATTGCGACTTTTTCGTAGCAGCTGCGCCGAGTACGAAAGTTTCTGATTCATTCAAGCTTTGGTATCGTGACTTTCCTTGGAGGTTGGAGCTGCAGAGTGCCATTGAGCCCTATGGGAGACTTTCCTTGGGCCAGGTTGGAGCTGCAGAGTGCCATTGAGCCCTATGGGAGACTTTCCTTGGGCCGGGTTGGAGCTGCAGAGTGCCATTGAGCCCTATGGGAGAATTTCCTTGGGCCGGGTTGGAGCTGCAGAGTGCCATTGAGCCCTATGGGAGACTTTCCTTGGGCCGGGTTGGAGCTGCAGAGTGCCATTGAGCCCTATGGGAGACTTTCCTTGGGCCAGGTTGGAGCTGCAGAGTGCTATTGAGCCCTATGGGAGACTTTCCTTGGGCCAGGTTGGAGCTGCAGAGTGCCATTGAGCCCTATGGGAGACTTTCCTTGGGCCGGGTTGGAGCTGCAGAGTGCCATTGAGTCCTATGGGAGGCTTCCAAAATCATGCACAGAAGGATCAAAGTCAGAAAGTTTTTCCCGCTGTTTACGATCGTCGAATACGAAAAATTCGTAGTTTCTGACATTTTCCCGATAATTTCTTATTTCCATGTACAAATTTTTCGTACTTTAAAAAGCACGATACAAAAAATCGTATTTGATACCATTTTTTTGTATCATACTTTGATAAATCTGCCCCTATGCTTGTTCTGTGCAGCCATGTTTCAGTACTCTACACATGATTGTAAAAAAAATGTTATGGATAAATTCTTTTGTACATGAAATAACGTTATCAAGTGGGACAGTAAGTTATTATAACTCTCCTTTGAAGTAAACACAGATTGCTAGAGTATAGCTTCCAACATAAACAAAATCTTGACAATATGTTAATATATTAGGAAATTTGGAAATTCTAGTTCAACTAATTTTTAGGTATAGTTAAAAAAAACTGTTGGAATACAGTATAGGAAGAAAATGGGATTTTTCTAAATATGTATCAGCCATTTAGCAATTGTTGAATACAAAAAAATGTTTATGGTCATGAAAGAAAGATCCTTCCAGTAAAATGTATTTTTTATCTCAAGCAGATGGAATTTGAAGTCCAGAATTACTGAAAAGCTGCCTTTGCACTATCTTTATTTTTGTGGTATATTAAAAAAAGACAACTGGAAAAAAGTATTTAATTTTTTTCCATTTCTTGAACTAGAAATTGTATAACCTTATATTTAAAGGCATAAGGGTTGATTCACTAAACGTCGATATTTTGAGCGCTATTTATAGCATCGCTTCTTATTTTTTGCGACTTAACGCACAATTCACTATTGGATACTTGCGTTAATTAAGACGCAATGTTGTTTGCGTTATTTAAGTCATGATGAGCGTTTTCAGCGCGTGCAATACATTTTGCCGCTTGTTATATTAGCACACGATTTAACGTGCGTAACCATTACGTTCGTAAAACTACTTTTCTGCAAATGACCATTTCCCTGGAAACTGGAGGATGCATCACGCTAGGGCCAACACATACTTGAAAAATTCCCACTGCAAAGTCCATGTTGTGTTGCCAAAAGCTCACGAGCCACAATTTTAAGTACTGCCTGCCCCAAGTAGGTGTTAATTTTCGCACAGACTAATGCGATATTTAGCGCGTCTAATGCTTCTTATGTGTTTGTGAATCATGCGTTAGTATTATTTCTATGCGAGAATTAACGCAATGTGTTAAAATTAATGCCTTGCGATCATGCGTTATTTAGCGCAAACGATATGCGTCTTAACGCACGCGATAATATTTTAGCAAATCGAGTTATTTTTTACGTCATTTTAAACGCATAAAAACAATCGATAACGTTTATCACACTTTAGTGAATCAACCCTATAGTGAGATAAAAGAAAGTGAGGCAATGTGGTAGAAAATTATTTTAATGAATCATTTTTAATGACTTTGGATTGTGAAATGTGCAGCCAATCTAAGTAATTTTTTGATCAGTTGGTTTGTTATGTTATTAGGTGTGCTAATATTGTCAAGATCCTACCAAAGTCCATTCCAAATTTAAGGTTTTAAGCCCACTATGGCCAATGCTTTTGGCCAGTTCACAATGTTGCAATCCATCTGTTTACTCAGTCCATGAGAGGTGCCCCTAACTTGTTTCTGCCTTTACCCTTGCCTGCTTGTCCTTGTTTTAACCCTGTCAGCTTTGCCATGATGTTATTCCGTGGCATTTCTATACTATACTGTGTCGGACTGGCCCACAGGGATACCAGGAAAATTCCCGGTGGTCCCAGGTGTCAGTGGGCTCTCCTGCTTCTAGCCATTTGGCCTAATTCATAGACATGAATTATTTTTCTATAGAAATAAAACAACTAAATATAAAGAAGAATAGATTAAAGTGTACAAAGATAAAAAAAAACTAGGAAAATATAGAGACTGAGTAAGAAGTGGATAAAAAATAGTTTGGAGAGTGGGCCCATGGTCTAAGGTTTTCTGGTGGGCCCCTGGCATCCCAGTCCGACACTGATACTATAACCCTTGCAATGATGCGCTTTGGGCTTTCTTTCTGCCTTGATGTACCAGTGCTTACCTTCAGGTAATCCTTCCTGTATCTGCTCCTGAATTTTATGTTTGTTCTGCTGAACACAAGCTGCTTTAGTTGTTCATTTCTACATGTTTCTCAGCAGAATGTTCCTTATTAATACATGCAGACAAAGACAACACGTGCTCTGCTGTTGCCGAATACCAAGGACATTAAGATATTTTGTGCATTAAGCTATCAAAAAATGCTATCAAAAGTTGTACACAACACTAAACTTTAAACACTTAGGTGGTGTGCAATGAGGGTGTGACTCGTTTATAGAAATCGGGATTGTTTGTCCATATATTGCAATATATTCAAGCTGTCCAACTAAGTCTTCCATGGTTTGCCCAATCCAATATCCACTTTCATTTGATTCATTAAGAATTATACATCAGTATACATTTTTCACAGGGACTACATTTTACCTGTAGCTTGCCTGCTTTCAAGATTAAAACTCTCAAATTGGAAGATGAACTTGACAAAGCACAAAAATCGATAGACCTACAACAACATGAAATCATCATAATGGCAGATAAAATAGACGATTTGGAAAACAGGAGCAGACACAACAATCTACAGCTGGTAGGCATACCAGAATCAGTTAAAGGCACAAAACTTGAACAACTACTAAAAACGGAACTTCCAAAAATGCTCAATATGGAAGAAACACACTCTCATTATCTGATTAAAAGATACCACAGAATCAGGCCTCCACTGCTCAAAGATTCAAATAGACCAAGACGAATAATATTCAATTTACTCAACTACCCTGACATAATGATGGCAGCCTACAGAAAAACAAAAAACCTCCACTACTGAGACCACCATATACTGCTCTTTCAAGACTTCTCCTTATCAGTTGCAGCGAAACGCAAAGAGTTTTCGCCAATATGCAAACTTCTATACGCTTCAGGATATCAATTCTCCCTACTATTTCCAGCAAAACTAAAAATTACAGACAAAACCAACAGGTAAACCAGCAACACTAAGAGAAGACGAACAAAACCAAGCCACTTGAAATGCCACTGAAGACTACCCGGTCAAAATATAAGATTATTACCAAAACTCAAGATAAATAACTGGACTAACATTTAAAACACAAAGCAATGCAGAGCTAAAATGTGACTAATACTAACAGCGTCCACAAAAGATGGGTTGGAATCTAAACCGACACTTCTTAACCAGGCACCCCACCCCAAATTCATCCCTCTCTCCCCCTGCTACCCCTACCCTTACCCCCTCCATCCCACACCCCTTCCCCTCCCCAATAACGCACGTGCAGCGCTGTATTTTTCGCATGCACGAAAACCCAGAATAAGTCTCACCAAACTAGAACAACTTAAACACCTTCCCAACATCAAAGAATACAAAGAAGCAACCCTCCTTAGATGTACCAGAGACTGTTAAATATATTGGCTCTATACAACCATATCAATAGACCAACACATAATTGGAAATTACTCCATTAATTATTTATAACATACACCCCTAACACAACTCCCGCATGCCGCACTACATAATCCCCTATTTACAGACATTCACAAAGCATGGTATTCCGTGAAACGAAAAAAAAAATATCACTTAACGTTTCTCCTTACTTAACATAGATAGGAAACAAAAATTTCCCCACAGGTCTCTACAATTCCACTCTGTCCCAATGGAGCAGAGAAGGACTCTAGAATATCTATGACCTACTAGGTAAAGACCTCACCGCAATATCCCAAATTGAATATTGAACGAAAAAATACCCATTTTCAGTGACACATATATATCTACGCATGCAAATAACCCACTATGCCACACAAATCACAAAACAACTCACCGACAAAGACAAAAACAGCCCAATTAATCAAATTTGGAAAGACAAAAACACAAAACACATCACTCATATACCAAGTCATTTGAACCCTCATAAACATCGACAACAAAAAAATCACACAATTTCAAATGGACAGTAGACATCCCCAACACAACTACATCACACATTCCAAAACAACACATAGGAATTATGAAATAAATCCCTGCTAGTAAATACCAAAACATGGCAACACAAATCCTCCATAACTCTTACCTCACCCCAGAAAGGAGACATAAAATGGGCAACCTACCCTCGGACGAGTGCCGCAGATGCCGCTCCCCAAAAGCTCATCTAATACACAATTTTGGCTATGCCCCAAAATACAGATGTTTTGGGATGAAGTAGCCTCATATTGGATGCAGATGAATGGAAAAGCCCTCCAAACAAATTTAGAATGGGCGCTATTTAGCACAACCACACCCTATATACACCTAGCCAACTGGCTGGGAGATTGTCGGTGGCAGCCTGGCAGACAATACTGCATCGATGGTTAGCTCCAGATATCCTGTCCATAACATTAAAAAAACAAAAATTACATCAGAGCAAAAGAACAAAACACTGAAAAGTTTTTCAACACATGGCTCACATACATCTCCTCATTGCCACAACCAATCAGATATCTCACAACTTACACATTCAGACAAACTACATGGTATGACACAGAAATACTCAAAGAACACCCACTTCTAGTTGAAGCATTCCAGTACCTCCAAAACCTAAAAAACTAAGAAACCGAACAACGGACCCCCCAGGAACAAACAAATAGAATGTTGGCAAACTACCCACAATTAAAATGATCTCTCGCAAGGCCCAAACAAAGTAGGTATGAGCTAAAAGTTAAAAGTTTTGTTAAATTTACTAAACTCAAATGCTTTTATTTTCCAAAAATTTTTATTGTTCCAAAGAAACGCAAACAAAGTGAAATACCATTACAAATGTTGTAACAGAAATATCTGGAAAAAATGTAAATAAAAGCAATGTTTAAAAAAAAAATCAACACTCTTCTGTGCTCATAGTTACAGCAGGGTGTAGTCATCTGTCCCATTTTTTGGGGCAAAAACATCATGAAACCGTGAAAAAAAAGCAAAAAACCAAACAATTTGAGATTGACGTGCACCAAAAAAATTGTCACATGCGAAAAAAGAATGAACTTTTTTGAAATAGTGAACTTAAACACCCGTTTCTCGAAAAAAATCTTCAAATGGCGATACACGGAAATTTGGAACAAATACTTGCCTAACAAAAAAATTTGCTCATCATTAGTACAAAGGACAGACATCCTAAACATAAATTCTAGGGGTCCACTGAACAGTTTGATGCCAAATGTGCATAGAATTACGAAGGGATCTAATTATCCTGGGATTACTTCAGCTAGTAAAAATTGAGGGAATACTGTAATGGAAGCAAATGGAGAAAATGTATTCTTTCCTGAAATTTAACAGAGCCCATGCAACGGAGGAAGAGAACCAAATCTGAGTGGTGCTCTCCTGTATGGTTGTAAGAGCAGACCCAGTGTCGTTTGTCTTGCATGCAAGCGTTTGGAGTTTGTGAAACACATCTTTGATCTTTGATGTCTTTTCACTTCTATCATCGCCAGGTGGAACGTTAAGGCCGTCATTTCAGCAAGGATACTTTTGCACCTTGTTCCATATCCATGTTTCAATACCATGAAATACAAGTCAGAAGAGCGCCGTTTGGAAAAAAGGCATTCCGTCTTAATCCTTGACCTACGATTAGAAAAATCTCATCGCCCTATGATTAAGTATGGGTAGAAAAAAGGTGAGGAGCTGCTGACAGCAAGCTTGTTAGGACTATACTTTCAGGGATCATTTCTATAGGATTTGGAGGGTGAAATGTGCTTGAAAGTGTCCAAACTTGCTCACCATGATGATGTGATTGAGCGTTTTCTTCCTGTCCTGATACGTGCTGGCAGCTCTGCCGTGGCAGTTGTTGCCTGTTACTGATGAGTTTCCTGTTCTTTTCAGAAGGAGAACAGGAGGAAGAGAACCCAATCTGAGTGGTGGTTTCCTGTATGGTTGTAAGAGTAGACCCAGCGTCGTTTGTCTTGCATGCAAGCGTTTTGAGTTTGTGAAACGCATCTCTCTCAAGAGTCGAATGTCCGAGTGCCTTTGCTAAACTGTATGGCAGGTGGGTGGGGGGCTGTTTCCATCTCCTCATTTGATAATGCTAAGCCTCCAATAGTCTAGTACTTAAGGAATTCTATACCGGAAACAAATGCGATCTGTCCTGAAATTTAACAGAGCCCATGCTACAAAAGAAATGTTCACCTACATGAAAGAGAAGACAAAGTTAGATCTTTGATGTCTTTTCATTTCTATCATCGCCAGGTGGAACGTTAAGGCCGTCATTTCAGCAGGGATGCTTTTGCACCTTGTTCCATATCCATGTTTCAATACCATGGAATACGAGTAAGAAGAGCGCCGTTTGGAAAAAAGGCATTCCGTCTTAATCCTTGACCTACGATTAGAAAAATCTCGTCGCCCTATGATTAAGTATGGGTAGAAAAATAGTGAGGAGCTGCTGACAGGCAGCTTGTTAGGACTATACTTTCAGGGATCATTTCTATAGGATTTGGAGGGCGAAATGTGCTTGAAAGTGTCCAAACTTGCTCACCATGATGATGTGATTGAGCGTTTTCTTCCTGTCCCGATACGTGCTGGCAGCTGCGGCAGTTGTTGCCTGTTACTGATGAGTTTCCTGTTCTTTTCAGAAGGAGAACAGGAGGAAGAGAACCCAATCTGAGTGGTGGTTTCCTGTACGGTTGTAAGAGTAGACCCAGCGTCGTTTGTCTTGCATGCAAGCGTTTTGAGTTTGTGAAACGCATCTCTCTCAAGAGTCGAATGTCCGAGTGCCTTTGCTAAACTGTATGGCAGGTGGGTGGGGGGCTGTTTCCATCTCCTCATTTGATAATGCTAAGCCTCCAATAGTCTAGTACTTAAGGAATTCTATACCGGAAACAAATGCGATCTGTCCTGAAATTTAACAGAGCCCATGCTACAAAAGAAATGTTCACCTACATGAAAGAGAAGACAAAGTTAGATCTTTGATGTCTTTTCATTTCTATCATCGCCAGGTGGAACGTTAAGGCCGTCATTTCAGCAGGGATGCTTTTGCACCTTGTTCCATATCCATGTTTCAATACCATGGAATACGAGTAAGAAGAGCGCCGTTTGGAAAAAAGGCATTCCGTCTTAATCCTTGACCTACGATTAGAAAAATCTCGTCGCCCTATGATTAAGTATGGGTAGAAAAAAGGTGAGGAGCTGCTGACAGCCAGCTTGTTAGGACTATACTTTCAGGGATCATTTCTATAGGATTTGGAGGGCGAAATGTGCTTGAAAGTGTCCAAACTTGCTCACCATGATGATGTGATTGAGCGTTTTCTTCCTGTCCCGATACGTGCTGGCAGCTCTGCCGTGGCAGTTGTTGCCTGTTACTGATGAGTTTCCTGTTCTTTTCAGAAGGAGAACAGGAGGAAGAGAACCCAATCTGAGTGGTGGTTTCCTGTATGGTTGTAAGAGTAGACCCAGCGTCGTTTGTCTTGCATGCAAGCGTTTTGAGTTTGTGAAACGCATCTCTCTCAAGAGTCGAATGTCCGAGTGCCTTTGCTAAACTGTATGGCAGGTGGGTGGGGGGCTGTTTCCATCTCCTCATTTGATAATGCTAAGCCTCCAATAGTCTAGTACTTAAGGAATTCTATACCGGAAACAAATGCGATCTGTCCTGAAATTTAACAGAGCCCATGCTACAAAAGAAATGTTCACCTACATGAAAGAGAAGACAAAGTTAGATCTTTGATGTCTTTTCATTTCTATCATCGCCAGGTGGAACGTTAAGGCCGTCATTTCAGCAGGGATGCTTTTGCACCTTGTTCCATATCCATGTTTCAATACCATGGAATACGAGTAAGAAGAGCGCCGTTTGGAAAAAAGGCATTCCGTCTTAATCCTTGACCTACGATTAGAAAAATCTCGTCGCCCTATGATTAAGTATGGGTAGAAAAAAGGTGAGGAGCTGCTGACAGGCAGCTTGTTAGGACTATACTTTCAGGGATTATTTCTATAGGATTTGGAGGGCGAAATGTGCTTGAAAGTGTCCAAACTTGCTCACCATGATGATGTGATTGAGCGTTTTCTTCCTGTCCCGATACGTGCTGGCAGCTCTGCCGTGGCAGTTGTTGCCTGTTACTGATGAGTTTCCTGTTCTTTTCAGAAGGAGAACAGGAGGAAGAGAACCCAATCTGAGTGGTGGTTTCCTGTACGGTTGTAAGAGTAGACCCAGTGTCGTTTGTCTTGCATGCAAGCGTTTTGAGTTTGTGAAACGCATCTCTCTCAAGAGTCGAATGTCCGAGTGCCTTTGCTAAACTGTATGGCAGGTGGGTGGGGGGCTGTTTCCATCTCCTCATTTGATAATGCTAAGCCTCCAATAGTCTAGTACTTAAGGAATTCTATACCGGAAACAAATGCAATCTGTCCTGAAATTTAACAGAGCCCATGCTACAAAAGAAATGTTCACCTACATGAAAGAGAAGACAAAGTTAGATCTTTGATGTATTTTCATTTCTATCATCGCCAGGTGGAACGTTAAGGCCGTCATTTCAGCAGGGATGCTTTTGCACCTTGTTCCATATCCATGTTTCAATACCATGGAATACGAGTAAGAAGAGCGCCGTTTGGAAAAAAGGCATTCCGTCTTAATCCTTGACCTACGATTAGAAAAATCTCGTCGCCCTATGATTAAGTATGGGTAGAAAAAAGGTGAGGAGCTGCTGACAGCCAGCTTGTTAGGACTATACTTTCAGGGATCATTTCTATAGGATTTGGAGGGCGAAATGTGCTTGAAAGTGTCCAAACTTGCTCACCATGATGATGTGATTGAGCGTTTTCTTCCTGTCCCGATACGTGCTGGCAGCTCTGCCGTGGCAGTTGTTGCCTGTTACTGATGAGTTTCCTGTTCTTTTCAGAAGGAGAACAGGAGGAAGAGAACCCAATCTGAGTGGTGGTTTCCTGTACGGTTGTAAGAGTAGACCCAGCGTCGTTTGTCTTGCATGCAAGCGTTTTGAGTTTGTGAAACGCATCTCTCTCAAGAGTCGAATGTCCGAGTGCCTTTGCTAAACTGTATGGCAGGTGGGTGGGGGGCTGTTTCCAGCTCCTCATTTGATAATGCTAAGCCTCCAATAGTCTAGTACTTAAGGAATTCTATACCGGAAACAAATGCGATCTGTCCTGAAATTTAACAGAGCCCATGCTACAAAAGAAATGTTCACCTACATGAAAGAGAAGACAAAGTTAGATCTTTGATGTCTTTTCATTTCTATCATCGCCAGGTGGAACGTTAAGGCCGTCATTTCAGCAGGGATGCTTTTGCACCTTGTTCCATATCCATGTTTCAATACCATGGAATACGAGTAAGAAGAGCGCCGTTTGGAAAAAAGGCATTCCGTCTTAATCCTTGACCTACGATTAGAAAAATCTCGTCGCCCTATGATTAAGTATGGGTAGAAAAAAGGTGAGGAGCTCCTGACAGCCATCTTGTTAGGACTATACTTTCAGGGATTATTTCTATAGGATTTGGAGGGCGAAATGTGCTTGAAAGTGTCCAAACTTGCTCACCATGATGATGTGATTGAGCGTTTTCTTCCTGTCCCGATATGTGCTGGCAGCCCTGCCGTGGCAGTTGTTGCCTGTTACTGATGAGTTTCCTGTTCTTTTCAGAAGGAGAACAGGAGGAAGAGAACCCAATCTGAGTGGTGGTTTCCTGTATGGTTGTAAGAGTAGACCCAGCGTCGTTTGTCTTGCATGCAAGCGTTTTGAGTTTGTGAAGCGCATCTCTCTCAAGAGTCGAATGTCCGAGTGCCTTTGCTAAACTGTATGGCAGGTGGGTGGGGGGCTGTTTCCATCTCCTCATTTGATAATGCTAAGCCTCCAATAGTCTAGTACTTAAGGAATTCTATACCGGAAACAAATGCGATCTGTCCTGAAATTTAACAGAGCCCATGCTACAAAAGAAATGTTCACCTACATGAAAGAGAAGACAAAGTTAGATCTTTGATGTCTTTTCATTTCTATCATCGCCAGGTGGAACGTTAAGGCCGTCATTTCAGCAGGGATGCTTTTGCACCTTGTTCCATATCCATGTTTCAATACCATGGAATACGAGTAAGAAGAGCGCCGTTTGGAAAAAAGGCATTCCGTCTTAATCCTTGACCTACGATTAGAAAAATCTCGTCGCCCTATGATTAAGTATGGGTAGAAAAAAGGTGAGGAGCTGCTGACAGCCAGCTTGTTAGGACTATACTTTCAGGGATCATTTCTATAGGATTTGGAGGGCGAAATGTGCTTGAAAGTGTCCAAACTTGCTCACCATGATGATGTGATTGAGCGTTTTCTTCCTGTCCCGATACGTGCTGGCAGCTCTGCCGTGGCAGTTGTTGCCTGTTACTGATGAGTTTCCTGTTCTTTTCAGAAGGAGAACAGGAGGAAGAGAACCCAATCTGAGTGGTGGTTTCCTGTACGGTTGTAAGAGTAGACCCAGCGTCGTTTGTCTTGCATGCAAGCGTTTTGAGTTTGTGAAACGCATCTCTCTCAAGAGTCGAATGTCCGAGTGCCTTTGCTAAACTGTATGGCAGGTGGGTGGGGGGCTGTTTCCATCTCCTCATTTGATAATGCTAAGCCTCCAATAGTCTAGTACTTAAGGAATTCTATACCGGAAACAAATGCAATCTGTCCTGAAATTTAACAGAGCCCATGCTACAAAAGAAATGTTCACCTACATGAAAGAGAAGACAAAGTTAGATCTTTGATGTCTTTTCATTTCTATCATCGCCAGGTGGAACGTTAAGGCCGTCATTTCAGCAGGGATGCTTTTGCACCTTGTTCCATATCCATGTTTCAATACCATGGAATACGAGTAAGAAGAGCGCCGTTTGGAAAAAAGGCATTCCGTCTTAATCCTTGACCTACGATTAGAAAAATCTCGTCGCCCTATGATTAAGTATGGGTAGAAAAAAGGTGAGGAGCTGCTGACAGCCAGCTTGTTAGGACTATACTTTCAGGGATCATGTCTATAGGATTTGGAGGGCGAAATGTGCTTGAAAGTGTCCAAACTTGCTCACCATGATGATGTGATTGAGCGTTTTCTTCCTGTCCCGATACGTGCTGGCAGCTCTGCCGTGGCAGTTGTTGCCTGTTACTGATGAGTTTCCTGTTCTTTTCAGAAGGAGAACAGGAGGAAGAGAACCCAATCTGAGTGGTGGTTTCCTGTACGGTTGTAAGAGTAGACCCAGCGTCGTTTGTCTTGCATGCAAGCGTTTTGAGTTTGTGAAACGCATCTCTCTCAAGAGTCGAATGTCCGAGTGCCTTTGCTAAACTGTATGGCAGGTGGGTGGGGGGCTGTTTCCATCTCCTCATTTGATAATGCTAAGCCTCCAATAGTCTAGTACTTAAGGAATTCTATACCGGAAACAAATGCGATCTGTCCTGAAATTTAACAGAGCCCATGCTACAAAAGAAATGTTCACCTACATGAAAGAGAAGACAAAGTTAGATCTTTGATGTCTTTTCATTTCTATCATCGCCAGGTGGAACGTTAAGGCCGTCATTTCAGCAGGGATGCTTTTGCACCTTGTTCCATATCCATGTTTCAATACCATGGAATACGAGTAAGAAGAGCGCCGTTTGGAAAAAAGGCATTCCGTCTTAATCCTTGACCTACGATTAGAAAAATCTCGTCGCCCTATGATTAAGTATGGGTAGAAAAAAGGTGAGGAGCTGCTGACAGCCAGCTTGTTAGGACTATACTTTCAGGGATCATTTCTATAGGATTTGGAGGGCGAAATGTGCTTGAAAGTGTCCAAACTTGCTCACCATGATGATGTGATTGAGCGTTTTCTTCCTGTCCCGATACGTGCTGGCAGCTCTGCCGTGGCAGTTGTTGCCTGTTACTGATGAGTTTCCTGTTCTTTTCAGAAGGAGAACAGGAGGAAGAGAACCCAATCTGAGTGGTGGTTTCCTGTACGGTTGTAAGAGTAGACCCAGCGTCGTTTGTCTTGCATGCAAGCGTTTTGAGTTTGTGAAACGCATCTCTCTCAAGAGTCGAATGTCCGAGTGCCTTTGCTAAACTGTATGGCAGGTGGGTGGGGGGCTGTTTCCATCTCCTCATTTGATAATGCTAAGCCTCCAATAGTCTAGTACTTAAGGAATTCTATACCGGAAACAAATGCGATCTGTCCTGAAATTTAACAGAGCCCATGCTACAAAAGAAATGTTCACCTACATGAAAGAGAAGACAAAGTTAGATCTTTGATGTCTTTTCATTTCTATCATCGCCAGGTGGAACGTTAAGGCCGTCATTTCAGCAGGGATGCTTTTGCACCTTGTTCCATATCCATGTTTCAATACCATGGAATACGAGTAAGAAGAGCGCCGTTTGGAAAAAAGGCATTCCGTCTTAATCCTTGACCTACGATTAGAAAAATCTCGTCGCCCTATGATTAAGTATGGGTAGAAAAAAGGTGAGGAGCTGCTGACAGCCAGCTTGTTAGGACTATACTTTCAGGGATCATTTCTATAGGATTTGGAGGGCGAAATGTGCTTGAAAGTGTCCAAACTTGCTCACCATGATGATGTGATTGAGCGTTTTCTTCCTGTCCCGATACGTGCTGGCAGCTCTGCCGTGGCAGTTGTTGCCTGTTACTGATGAGTTTCCTGTTCTTTTCAGAAGGAGAACAGGAGGAAGAGAACCCAATCTGAGTGGTGGTTTCCTGTACGGTTGTAAGAGTAGACCCAGCGTCGTTTGTCTTGCATGCAAGCGTTTTGAGTTTGTGAAACGCATCTCTCTCAAGAGTCGAATGTCCGAGTGCCTTTGCTAAACTGTATGGCAGGTGGGTGGGGGGCTGTTTCCATCTCCTCATTTGATAATGCTAAGCCTCCAATAGTCTAGTACTTAAGGAATTCTATACCGGAAACAAATGCGATCTGTCCTGAAATTTAACAGAGCCCATGCTACAAAAGAAATGTTCACCTACATGAAAGAGAAGACAAAGTTAGATCTTTGATGTCTTTTCATTTCTATCATCGCCAGGTGGAACGTTAAGGCCGTCATTTCAGCAGGGATGCTTTTGCACCTTGTTCCATATCCATGTTTCAATACCATGGAATACGAGTAAGAAGAGCGCCGTTTGGAAAAAAGGCATTCCGTCTTAATCCTTGACCTACGATTAGAAAAATCTCGTCGCCCTATGATTAAGTATGGGTAGAAAAAAGGTGAGGAGCTGCTGACAGCCAGCTTGTTAGGACTATACTTTCAGGGATCATTTCTATAGGATTTGGAGGGCGAAATGTGCTTGAAAGTGTCCAAACTTGCTCACCATGATGATGTGATTGAGCGTTTTCTTCCTGTCCCGATACGTGCTGGCAGCTCTGCCGTGGCAGTTGTTGCCTGTTACTGATGAGTTTCCTGTTCTTTTCAGAAGGAGAACAGGAGGAAGAGAACCCAATCTGAGTGGTGGTTTCCTGTATGGTTGTAAGAGTAGACCCAGCGTCGTTTGTCTTGCATGCAAGCGTTTTGAGTTTGTGAAACGCATCTCTCTCAAGAGTCGAATGTCCGAGTGCCTTAGCTAAACTCTATGGCAGGTGGGTGGGGGGCTGTTTCCATCTCCTCATTTGATAATGCTAAGCCTCCAATAGTCTAGTACTTAAGGAATTCTATACCGGAAACAAATGCGATCTGTCCTGAAATTTAACAGAGCCCATGCTACAAAAGAAATGTTCACCTACATGAAAGAGAAGACAAAGTTAGATCTTTGATGTCTTTTCATTTCTATCATCGCCAGGTGGAACGTTAAGGCCGTCATTTCAGCAGGGATGCTTTTGCACCTTGTTCCATATCCATGTTTCAATACCATGGAATACGAGTAAGAAGAGCGCCGTTTGGAAAAAAGGCATTCCGTCTTAATCCTTGACCTACGATTAGAAAAATCTCGTCGCCCTATGATTAAGTATGGGTAGAAAAAAGGTGAGGAGCTGCTGACAGGCAGCTTGTTAGGACTATACTTTCAGGGATCATTTCTATAGGATTTGGAGGGCGAAATGTGCTTGAAAGTGTCCAAACTTGCTCACCATGATGATGTGATTGAGCGTTTTCTTCCTGTCCCGATACGTGCTGGCAGCTCTGCCGTGGCAGTTGTTGCCTGTTACTGATGAGTTTCCTGTTCTTTTCAGAAGGAGAACAGGAGGAAGAGAACCCAATCTGAGTGGTGGTTTCCTGTACGGTTGTAAGAGTAGACCCAGCGTCGTTTGTCTTGCATGCAAGCGTTTTGAGTTTGTGAAACGCATCTCTCTCAAGAGTCGAATGTCCGAGTGCCTTTGCTAAACTGTATGGCAGGTGGGTGGGGGGCTGTTTCCATCTCCTCATTTGATAATGCTAAGCCTCCAATAGTCTAGTACTTAAGGAATTCTATACCGGAAACAAATGCGATCTGTCCTGAAATTTAACAGAGCCCATGCTACAAAAGAAATGTTCACCTACATGAAAGAGAAGACAAAGTTAGATCTTTGATGTCTTTTCATTTCTATCATCGCCAGGTGGAACGTTAAGGCCGTCATTTCAGCAGGGATGCTTTTGCACCTTGTTCCATATCCATGTTTCAATACCATGGAATACGAGTAAGAAGAGCGCCGTTTGGAAAAAAGGCATTCCGTCTTAATCCTTGACCTACGATTAGAAAAATCTCGTCGCCCTATGATTAAGTATGGGTAGAAAAAAGGTGAGGAGCTGCTGACAGCCAGCTTGTTAGGACTATACTTTCAGGGATCATTTCTATAGGATTTGGAGGGCGAAATGTGCTTGAAAGTGTCCAAACTTGCTCACCATGATGATGTGATTGAGCGTTTTCTTCCTGTCCCGATACGTGCTGGCAGCTCTGCCGTGGCAGTTGTTGCCTGTTACTGATGAGTTTCCTGTTCTTTTCAGAAGGAGAACAGGAGGAAGAGAACCCAATCTGAGTGGTGGTTTCCTGTACGGTTGTAAGAGTAGACCCAGCGTCGTTTGTCTTGCATGCAAGCGTTTTGAGTTTGTGAAACGCATCTCTCTCAAGAGTCGAATGTCCGAGTGCCTTTGCTAAACTGTATGGCAGGTGGGTGGGGGGCTGTTTCCATCTCCTCATTTGATAATGCTAAGCCTCCAATAGTCTAGTACTTAAGGAATTCTATACCGGAAACAAATGCGATCTGTCCTGAAATTTAACAGAGCCCATGCTACAAAAGAAATGTTCACCTACATGAAAGAGAAGACAAAGTTAGATCTTTGATGTCTTTTCATTTCTATCATCGCCAGGTGGAACGTTAAGGCCGTCATTTCAGCAGGGATGCTTTTGCACCTTGTTCCATATCCATGTTTCAATACCATGGAATACGAGTAAGAAGAGCGCCGTTTGGAAAAAAGGCATTCCGTCTTAATCCTTGACCTACGATTAGAAAAATCTCGTCGCCCTATGATTAAGTATGGGTAGAAAAAAGGTGAGGAGCTGCTGACAGCCAGCTTGTTAGGACTATACTTTCAGGGATCATTTCTATAGGATTTGGAGGGCGAAATGTGCTTGAAAGTGTCCAAACTTGCTCACCATGATGATGTGATTGAGCGTTTTCTTCCTGTCCCGATACGTGCTGGCAGCTCTGCCGTGGCAGTTGTTGCCTGTTACTGATGAGTTTCCTGTTCTTTTCAGAAGGAGAACAGGAGGAAGAGAACCCAATCTGAGTGGTGGTTTCCTGTACGGTTGTAAGAGTAGACCCAGCGTCGTTTGTCTTGCATGCAAGCGTTTTGAGTTTGTGAAACGCATCTCTCTCAAGAGTCGAATGTCCGAGTGCCTTTGCTAAACTGTATGGCAGGTGGGTGGGGGGCTGTTTCCATCTCCTCATTTGATAATGCTAAGCCTCCAATAGTCTAGTACTTAAGGAATTCTATACCGGAAACAAATGCGATCTGTCCTGAAATTTAACAGAGCCCATGCTACAAAAGAAATGTTCACCTACATGAAAGAGAAGACAAAGTTAGATCTTTGATGTCTTTTCATTTCTATCATCGCCAGGTGGAACGTTAAGGCCGTCATTTCAGCAGGGATGCTTTTGCACCTTGTTCCATATCCATGTTTCAATACCATGGAATACGAGTAAGAAGAGCGCCGTTTGGAAAAAAGGCATTCCGTCTTAATCCTTGACCTACGATTAGAAAAATCTCGTCGCCCTATGATTAAGTATGGGTAGAAAAAAGGTGAGGAGCTGCTGACAGGCCAGCTTGTTAGGACTATACTTTCAGGGATCATTTCTATAGGATTTGGAGGGCGAAATGTGCTTGAAAGTGTCCAAACTTGCTCACCATGATGATGTGATTGAGCGTTTTCTTCCTGTCCCGATACGTGCTGGCAGCTCTGCCGTGGCAGTTGTTGCCTGTTACTGATGAGTTTCCTGTTCTTTTCAGAAGGAGAACAGGAGGAAGAGAACCCAATCTGAGTGGTGGTTTCCTGTACGGTTGTAAGAGTAGACCCAGCGTCGTTTGTCTTGCATGCAAGCGTTTTGAGTTTGTGAAACGCATCTCTCTCAAGAGTCGAATGTCCGAGTGCCTTTGCTAAACTGTATGGCAGGTGGGTGGGGGGCTGTTTCCATCTCCTCATTTGATAATGCTAAGCCTCCAATAGTCTAGTACTTAAGGAATTCTATACCGGAAACAAATGCGATCTGTCCTGAAATTTAACAGAGCCCATGCTACAAAAGAAATGTTCACCTACATGAAAGAGAAGACAAAGTTAGATCTTTGATGTCTTTTCATTTCTATCATCGCCAGGTGGAACGTTAAGGCCGTCATTTCAGCAGGGATGCTTTTGCACCTTGTTCCATATCCATGTTTCAATACCATGGAATACGAGTAAGAAGAGCGCCGTTTGGAAAAAAGGCATTCCGTCTTAATCCTTGACCTACGATTAGAAAAATCTCGTCGCCCTATGATTAAGTATGGGTAGAAAAAAGGTGAGGAGCTGCTGACAGCCAGCTTGTTAGGACTATACTTTCAGGGATCATTTCTATAGGATTTGGAGGGCGAAATGTGCTTGAAAGTGTCCAAACTTGCTCACCATGATGATGTGATTGAGCGTTTTCTTCCTGTCCCGATACGTGCTGGCAGCTCTGCCGTGGCAGTTGTTGCCTGTTACTGATGAGTTTCCTGTTCTTTTCAGAAGGAGAACAGGAGGAAGAGAACCCAATCTGAGTGGTGGTTTCCTGTACGGTTGTAAGAGTAGACCCAGCGTCGTTTGTCTTGCATGCAAGCGTTTTGAGTTTGTGAAACGCATCTCTCTCAAGAGTCGAATGTCCGAGTGCCTTTGCTAAACTGTATGGCAGGTGGGTGGGGGGCTGTTTCCATCTCCTCATTTGATAATGCTAAGCCTCCAATAGTCTAGTACTTAAGGAATTCTATACCGGAAACAAATGCGATCTGTCCTGAAATTTAACAGAGCCCATGCTACAAAAGAAATGTTCACCTACATGAAAGAGAAGACAAAGTTAGATCTTTGATGTCTTTTCATTTCTATCATCGCCAGGTGGAACGTTAAGGCCGTCATTTCAGCAGGGATGCTTTTGCACCTTGTTCCATATCCATGTTTCAATACCATGGAATACGAGTAAGAAGAGCGCCGTTTGGAAAAAAGGCATTCCGTCTTAATCCTTGACCTACGATTAGAAAAATCTCGTCGCCCTATGATTAAGTATGGGTAGAAAAAAGGTGAGGAGCTGCTGACAGCCAGCTTGTTAGGACTATACTTTCAGGGATCATTTCTATAGGATTTGGAGGGCGAAATGTGCTTGAAAGTGTCCAAACTTGCTCACCATGATGATGTGATTGAGCGTTTTCTTCCTGTCCCGATACGTGCTGGCAGCTCTGCCGTGGCAGTTGTTGCCTGTTACTGATGAGTTTCCTGTTCTTTTCAGAAGGAGAACAGGAGGAAGAGAACCCAATCTGAGTGGTGGTTTCCTGTACGGTTGTAAGAGTAGACCCAGCGTCGTTTGTCTTGCATGCAAGCGTTTTGAGTTTGTGAAACGCATCTCTCTCAAGAGTCGAATGTCCGAGTGCCTTTGCTAAACTGTATGGCAGGTGGGTGGGGGGCTGTTTCCATCTCCTCATTTGATAATGCTAAGCCTCCAATAGTCTAGTACTTAAGGAATTCTATACCGGAAACAAATGCGATCTGTCCTGAAATTTAACAGAGCCCATGCTACAAAAGAAATGTTCACCTACATGAAAGAGAAGACAAAGTTAGATCTTTGATGTCTTTTCATTTCTATCATCGCCAGGTGGAACGTTAAGGCCGTCATTTCAGCAGGGATGCTTTTGCACCTTGTTCCATATCCATGTTTCAATACCATGGAATACGAGTAAGAAGAGCGCCGTTTGGAAAAAAGGCATTCCGTCTTAATCCTTGACCTACGATTAGAAAAATCTCGTCGCCCTATGATTAAGTATGGGTAGAAAAAAGGTGAGGAGCTGCTGACAGCCAGCTTGTTAGGACTATACTTTCAGGGATCATTTCTATAGGATTTGGAGGGCGAAATGTGCTTGAAAGTGTCCAAACTTGCTCACCATGATGATGTGATTGAGCGTTTTCTTCCTGTCCCGATACGTGCTGGCAGCTCTGCCGTGGCAGTTGTTGCCTGTTACTGATGAGTTTCCTGTTCTTTTCAGAAGGAGAACAGGAGGAAGAGAACCCAATCTGAGTGGTGGTTTCCTGTACGGTTGTAAGAGTAGACCCAGCGTCGTTTGTCTTGCATGCAAGCGTTTTGAGTTTGTGAAACGCATCTCTCTCAAGAGTCGAATGTCCGAGTGCCTTTGCTAAACTGTATGGCAGGTGGGTGGGGGGCTGTTTCCATCTCCTCATTTGATAATGCTAAGCCTCCAATAGTCTAGTACTTAAGGAATTCTATACCGGAAACAAATGCGATCTGTCCTGAAATTTAACAGAGCCCATGCTACAAAAGAAATGTTCACCTACATGAAAGAGAAGACAAAGTTAGATCTTTGATGTCTTTTCATTTCTATCATCGCCAGGTGGAACGTTAAGGCCGTCATTTCAGCAGGGATGCTTTTGCACCTTGTTCCATATCCATGTTTCAATACCATGGAATACGAGTAAGAAGAGCGCCGTTTGGAAAAAAGGCATTCCGTCTTAATCCTTGACCTACGATTAGAAAAATCTCGTCGCCCTATGATTAAGTATGGGTAGAAAAAAGGTGAGGAGCTGCTGACAGCCAGCTTGTTAGGACTATACTTTCAGGGATCATTTCTATAGGATTTGGAGGGCGAAATGTGCTTGAAAGTGTCCAAACTTGCTCACCATGATGATGTGATTGAGCGTTTTCTTCCTGTCCCGATACGTGCTGGCAGCTCTGCCGTGGCAGTTGTTGCCTGTTACTGATGAGTTTCCTGTTCTTTTCAGAAGGAGAACAGGAGGAAGAGAACCCAATCTGAGTGGTGGTTTCCTGTACGGTTGTAAGAGTAGACCCAGCGTCGTTTGTCTTGCATGCAAGCGTTTTGAGTTTGTGAAACGCATCTCTCTCAAGAGTCGAATGTCCGAGTGCCTTTGCTAAACTGTATGGCAGGTGGGTGGGGGGCTGTTTCCATCTCCTCATTTGATAATGCTAAGCCTCCAATAGTCTAGTACTTAAGGAATTCTATACCGGAAACAAATGCGATCTGTCCTGAAATTTAACAGAGCCCATGCTACAAAAGAAATGTTCACCTACATGAAAGAGAAGACAAAGTTAGATCTTTGATGTCTTTTCATTTCTATCATCGCCAGGTGGAACGTTAAGGCCGTCATTTCAGCAGGGATGCTTTTGCACCTTGTTCCATATCCATGTTTCAATACCATGGAATACGAGTAAGAAGAGCGCCGTTTGGAAAAAAGGCATTCCGTCTTAATCCTTGACCTACGATTAGAAAAATCTCGTCGCCCTATGATTAAGTATGGGTAGAAAAAAGGTGAGGAGCTGCTGACAGCCAGCTTGTTAGGACTATACTTTCAGGGATCATTTCTATAGGATTTGGAGGGCGAAATGTGCTTGAAAGTGTCCAAACTTGCTCACCATGATGATGTGATTGAGCGTTTTCTTCCTGTCCCGATACGTGCTGGCAGCTCTGCCGTGGCAGTTGTTGCCTGTTACTGATGAGTTTCCTGTTCTTTTCAGAAGGAGAACAGGAGGAAGAGAACCCAATCTGAGTGGTGGTTTCCTGTACGGTTGTAAGAGTAGACCCAGCGTCGTTTGTCTTGCATGCAAGCGTTTTGAGTTTGTGAAACGCATCTCTCTCAAGAGTCGAATGTCCGAGTGCCTTTGCTAAACTGTATGGCAGGTGGGTGGGGGGCTGTTTCCATCTCCTCATTTGATAATGCTAAGCCTCCAATAGTCTAGTACTTAAGGAATTCTATACCGGAAACAAATGCGATCTGTCCTGAAATTTAACAGAGCCCATGCTACAAAAGAAATGTTCACCTACATGAAAGAGAAGACAAAGTTAGATCTTTGATGTCTTTTCATTTCTATCATCGCCAGGTGGAACGTTAAGGCCGTCATTTCAGCAGGGATGCTTTTGCACCTTGTTCCATATCCATGTTTCAATACCATGGAATACGAGTAAGAAGAGCGCCGTTTGGAAAAAAGGCATTCCGTCTTAATCCTTGACCTACGATTAGAAAAATCTCGTCGCCCTATGATTAAGTATGGGTAGAAAAAAGGTGAGGAGCTGCTGACAGCCAGCTTGTTAGGACTATACTTTCAGGGATCATTTCTATAGGATTTGGAGGGCGAAATGTGCTTGAAAGTGTCCAAACTTGCTCACCATGATGATGTGATTGAGCGTTTTCTTCCTGTCCCGATACGTGCTGGCAGCTCTGCCGTGGCAGTTGTTGCCTGTTACTGATGAGTTTCCTGTTCTTTTCAGAAGGAGAACAGGAGGAAGAGAACCCAATCTGAGTGGTGGTTTCCTGTACGGTTGTAAGAGTAGACCCAGCGTCGTTTGTCTTGCATGCAAGCGTTTTGAGTTTGTGAAACGCATCTCTCTCAAGAGTCGAATGTCCGAGTGCCTTTGCTAAACTGTATGGCAGGTGGGTGGGGGGCTGTTTCCATCTCCTCATTTGATAATGCTAAGCCTCCAATAGTCTAGTACTTAAGGAATTCTATACCGGAAACAAATGCGATCTGTCCTGAAATTTAACAGAGCCCATGCTACAAAAGAAATGTTCACCTACATGAAAGAGAAGACAAAGTTAGATCTTTGATGTCTTTTCATTTCTATCATCGCCAGGTGGAACGTTAAGGCCGTCATTTCAGCAGGGATGCTTTTGCACCTTGTTCCATATCCATGTTTCAATACCATGGAATACGAGTAAGAAGAGCGCCGTTTGGAAAAAAGGCATTCCGTCTTAATCCTTGACCTACGATTAGAAAAATCTCGTCGCCCTATGATTAAGTATGGGTAGAAAAAAGGTGAGGAGCTGCTGACAGCCAGCTTGTTAGGACTATACTTTCAGGGATCATTTCTATAGGATTTGGAGGGCGAAATGTGCTTGAAAGTGTCCAAACTTGCTCACCATGATGATGTGATTGAGCGTTTTCTTCCTGTCCCGATACGTGCTGGCAGCTCTGCCGTGGCAGTTGTTGCCTGTTACTGATGAGTTTCCTGTTCTTTTCAGAAGGAGAACAGGAGGAAGAGAACCCAATCTGAGTGGTGGTTTCCTGTACGGTTGTAAGAGTAGACCCAGCGTCGTTTGTCTTGCATGCAAGCGTTTTGAGTTTGTGAAACGCATCTCTCTCAAGAGTCGAATGTCCGAGTGCCTTTGCTAAACTGTATGGCAGGTGGGTGGGGGGCTGTTTCCATCTCCTCATTTGATAATGCTAAGCCTCCAATAGTCTAGTACTTAAGGAATTCTATACCGGAAACAAATGCGATCTGTCCTGAAATTTAACAGAGCCCATGCTACAAAAGAAATGTTCACCTACATGAAAGAGAAGACAAAGTTAGATCTTTGATGTCTTTTCATTTCTATCATCGCCAGGTGGAACGTTAAGGCCGTCATTTCAGCAGGGATGCTTTTGCACCTTGTTCCATATCCATGTTTCAATACCATGGAATACGAGTAAGAAGAGCGCCGTTTGGAAAAAAGGCATTCCGTCTTAATCCTTGACCTACGATTAGAAAAATCTCGTCGCCCTATGATTAAGTATGGGTAGAAAAAAGGTGAGGAGCTGCTGACAGCCAGCTTGTTAGGACTATACTTTCAGGGATCATTTCTATAGGATTTGGAGGGCGAAATGTGCTTGAAAGTGTCCAAACTTGCTCACCATGATGATGTGATTGAGCGTTTTCTTCCTGTCCCGATACGTGCTGGCAGCTCTGCCGTGGCAGTTGTTGCCTGTTACTGATGAGTTTCCTGTTCTTTTCAGAAGGAGAACAGGAGGAAGAGAACCCAATCTGAGTGGTGGTTTCCTGTACGGTTGTAAGAGTAGACCCAGCGTCGTTTGTCTTGCATGCAAGCGTTTTGAGTTTGTGAAACGCATCTCTCTCAAGAGTCGAATGTCCGAGTGCCTTTGCTAAACTGTATGGCAGGTGGGTGGGGGGCTGTTTCCATCTCCTCATTTGATAATGCTAAGCCTCCAATAGTCTAGTACTTAAGGAATTCTATACCGGAAACAAATGCGATCTGTCCTGAAATTTAACAGAGCCCATGCTACAAAAGAAATGTTCACCTACATGAAAGAGAAGACAAAGTTAGATCTTTGATGTCTTTTCATTTCTATCATCGCCAGGTGGAACGTTAAGGCCGTCATTTCAGCAGGGATGCTTTTGCACCTTGTTCCATATCCATGTTTCAATACCATGGAATACGAGTAAGAAGAGCGCCGTTTGGAAAAAAGGCATTCCGTCTTAATCCTTGACCTACGATTAGAAAAATCTCGTCGCCCTATGATTAAGTATGGGTAGAAAAAAGGTGAGGAGCTGCTGACAGCCAGCTTGTTAGGACTATACTTTCAGGGATCATTTCTATAGGATTTGGAGGGCGAAATGTGCTTGAAAGTGTCCAAACTTGCTCACCATGATGATGTGATTGAGCGTTTTCTTCCTGTCCCGATACGTGCTGGCAGCTCTGCCGTGGCAGTTGTTGCCTGTTACTGATGAGTTTCCTGTTCTTTTCAGAAGGAGAACAGGAGGAAGAGAACCCAATCTGAGTGGTGGTTTCCTGTACGGTTGTAAGAGTAGACCCAGCGTCGTTTGTCTTGCATGCAAGCGTTTTGAGTTTGTGAAACGCATCTCTCTCAAGAGTCGAATGTCCGAGTGCCTTTGCTAAACTGTATGGCAGGTGGGTGGGGGGCTGTTTCCATCTCCTCATTTGATAATGCTAAGCCTCCAATAGTCTAGTACTTAAGGAATTCTATACCGGAAACAAATGCGATCTGTCCTGAAATTTAACAGAGCCCATGCTACAAAAGAAATGTTCACCTACATGAAAGAGAAGACAAAGTTAGATCTTTGATGTCTTTTCATTTCTATCATCGCCAGGTGGAACGTTAAGGCCGTCATTTCAGCAGGGATGCTTTTGCACCTTGTTCCATATCCATGTTTCAATACCATGGAATACGAGTAAGAAGAGCGCCGTTTGGAAAAAAGGCATTCCGTCTTAATCCTTGACCTACGATTAGAAAAATCTCGTCGCCCTATGATTAAGTATGGGTAGAAAAAAGGTGAGGAGCTGCTGACAGCCAGCTTGTTAGGACTATACTTTCAGGGATCATTTCTATAGGATTTGGAGGGCGAAATGTGCTTGAAAGTGTCCAAACTTGCTCACCATGATGATGTGATTGAGCGTTTTCTTCCTGTCCCGATACGTGCTGGCAGCTCTGCCGTGGCAGTTGTTGCCTGTTACTGATGAGTTTCCTGTTCTTTTCAGAAGGAGAACAGGAGGAAGAGAACCCAATCTGAGTGGTGGTTTCCTGTACGGTTGTAAGAGTAGACCCAGCGTCGTTTGTCTTGCATGCAAGCGTTTTGAGTTTGTGAAACGCATCTCTCTCAAGAGTCGAATGTCCGAGTGCCTTTGCTAAACTGTATGGCAGGTGGGTGGGGGGCTGTTTCCATCTCCTCATTTGATAATGCTAAGCCTCCAATAGTCTAGTACTTAAGGAATTCTATACCGGAAACAAATGCGATCTGTCCTGAAATTTAACAGAGCCCATGCTACAAAAGAAATGTTCACCTACATGAAAGAGAAGACAAAGTTAGATCTTTGATGTCTTTTCATTTCTATCATCGCCAGGTGGAACGTTAAGGCCGTCATTTCAGCAGGGATGCTTTTGCACCTTGTTCCATATCCATGTTTCAATACCATGGAATACGAGTAAGAAGAGCGCCGTTTGGAAAAAAGGCATTCCGTCTTAATCCTTGACCTACGATTAGAAAAATCTCGTCGCCCTATGATTAAGTATGGGTAGAAAAAAGGTGAGGAGCTGCTGACAGCCAGCTTGTTAGGACTATACTTTCAGGGATCATTTCTATAGGATTTGGAGGGCGAAATGTGCTTGAAAGTGTCCAAACTTGCTCACCATGATGATGTGATTGAGCGTTTTCTTCCTGTCCCGATACGTGCTGGCAGCTCTGCCGTGGCAGTTGTTGCCTGTTACTGATGAGTTTCCTGTTCTTTTCAGAAGGAGAACAGGAGGAAGAGAACCCAATCTGAGTGGTGGTTTCCTGTATGGTTGTAAGAGTAGACCCAGCGTCGTTTGTCTTGCATGCAAGCGTTTTGAGTTTGTGAAACGCATCTCTCTCAAGAGTCGAATGTCCGAGTGCCTTTGCTAAACTGTATGGCAGGTGGGTGGGGGGCTGTTTCCATCTCCTCATTTGATAATGCTAAGCCTCCAATAGTCTAGTACTTAAGGAATTCTATACCGGAAACAAATGCGATCTGTCCTGAAATTTAACAGAGCCCATGCTACAAAAGAAATGTTCACCTACATGAAAGAGAAGACAAAGTTAGATCTTTGATGTCTTTTCATTTCTATCATCGCCAGGTGGAACGTTAAGGCCGTCATTTCAGCAGGGATGCTTTTGCACCTTGTTCCATATCCATGTTTCAATACCATGGAATACGAGTAAGAAGAGCGCCGTTTGGAAAAAAGGCATTCCGTCTTAATCCTTGACCTACGATTAGAAAAATCTCGTCGCCCTATGATTAAGTATGGGTAGAAAAAAGGTGAGGAGCTGCTGACAGCCAGCTTGTTAGGACTATACTTTCAGGGATCATTTCTATAGGATTTGGAGGGCGAAATGTGCTTGAAAGTGTCCAAACTTGCTCACCATGATGATGTGATTGAGCGTTTTCTTCCTGTCCCGATACGTGCTGGCAGCTCTGCCGTGGCAGTTGTTGCCTGTTACTGATGAGTTTCCTGTTCTTTTCAGAAGGAGAACAGGAGGAAGAGAACCCAATCTGAGTGGTGGTTTCCTGTACGGTTGTAAGAGTAGACCCAGCGTCGTTTGTCTTGCATGCAAGCGTTTTGAGTTTGTGAAACGCATCTCTCTCAAGAGTCGAATGTCCGAGTGCCTTTGCTAAACTGTATGGCAGGTGGGTGGGGGGCTGTTTCCATCTCCTCATTTGATAATGCTAAGCCTCCAATAGTCTAGTACTTAAGGAATTCTATACCGGAAACAAATGCGATCTGTCCTGAAATTTAACAGAGCCCATGCTACAAAAGAAATGTTCACCTACATGAAAGAGAAGACAAAGTTAGATCTTTGATGTCTTTTCATTTCTATCATCGCCAGGTGGAACGTTAAGGCCGTCATTTCAGCAGGGATGCTTTTGCACCTTGTTCCATATCCATGTTTCAATACCATGGAATACGAGTAAGAAGAGCGCCGTTTGGAAAAAAGGCATTCCGTCTTAATCCTTGACCTACGATTAGAAAAATCTCGTCGCCCTATGATTAAGTATGGGTAGAAAAAAGGTGAGGAGCTGCTGACAGCCAGCTTGTTAGGACTATACTTTCAGGGATCATTTCTATAGGATTTGGAGGGCGAAATGTGCTTGAAAGTGTCCAAACTTGCTCACCATGATGATGTGATTGAGCGTTTTCTTCCTGTCCCGATACGTGCTGGCAGCTCTGCCGTGGCAGTTGTTGCCTGTTACTGATGAGTTTCCTGTTCTTTTCAGAAGGAGAACAGGAGGAAGAGAACCCAATCTGAGTGGTGGTTTCCTGTACGGTTGTAAGAGTAGACCCAGCGTCGTTTGTCTTGCATGCAAGCGTTTTGAGTTTGTGAAACGCATCTCTCTCAAGAGTCGAATGTCCGAGTGCCTTTGCTAAACTGTATGGCAGGTGGGTGGGGGGCTGTTTCCATCTCCTCATTTGATAATGCTAAGCCTCCAATAGTCTAGTACTTAAGGAATTCTATACCGGAAACAAATGCGATCTGTCCTGAAATTTAACAGAGCCCATGCTACAAAAGAAATGTTCACCTACATGAAAGAGAAGACAAAGTTAGATCTTTGATGTCTTTTCATTTCTATCATCGCCAGGTGGAACGTTAAGGCCGTCATTTCAGCAGGGATGCTTTTGCACCTTGTTCCATATCCATGTTTCAATACCATGGAATACGAGTAAGAAGAGCGCCGTTTGGAAAAAAGGCATTCCGTCTTAATCCTTGACCTACGATTAGAAAAATCTCGTCGCCCTATGATTAAGTATGGGTAGAAAAAAGGTGAGGAGCTGCTGACAGCCAGCTTGTTAGGACTATACTTTCAGGGATCATTTCTATAGGATTTGGAGGGCGAAATGTGCTTGAAAGTGTCCAAACTTGCTCACCATGATGATGTGATTGAGCGTTTTCTTCCTGTCCCGATACGTGCTGGCAGCTCTGCCGTGGCAGTTGTTGCCTGTTACTGATGAGTTTCCTGTTCTTTTCAGAAGGAGAACAGGAGGAAGAGAACCCAATCTGAGTGGTGGTTTCCTGTACGGTTGTAAGAGTAGACCCAGCGTCGTTTGTCTTGCATGCAAGCGTTTTGAGTTTGTGAAACGCATCTCTCTCAAGAGTCGAATGTCCGAGTGCCTTTGCTAAACTGTATGGCAGGTGGGTGGGGGGCTGTTTCCATCTCCTCATTTGATAATGCTAAGCCTCCAATAGTCTAGTACTTAAGGAATTCTATACCGGAAACAAATGCGATCTGTCCTGAAATTTAACAGAGCCCATGCTACAAAAGAAATGTTCACCTACATGAAAGAGAAGACAAAGTTAGATCTTTGATGTCTTTTCATTTCTATCATCGCCAGGTGGAACGTTAAGGCCGTCATTTCAGCAGGGATGCTTTTGCACCTTGTTCCATATCCATGTTTCAATACCATGGAATACGAGTAAGAAGAGCGCCGTTTGGAAAAAAGGCATTCCGTCTTAATCCTTGACCTACGATTAGAAAAATCTCGTCGCCCTATGATTAAGTATGGGTAGAAAAAAGGTGAGGAGCTGCTGACAGCCAGCTTGTTAGGACTATACTTTCAGGGATCATTTCTATAGGATTTGGAGGGCGAAATGTGCTTGAAAGTGTCCAAACTTGCTCACCATGATGATGTGATTGAGCGTTTTCTTCCTGTCCCGATACGTGCTGGCAGCTCTGCCGTGGCAGTTGTTGCCTGTTACTGATGAGTTTCCTGTTCTTTTCAGAAGGAGAACAGGAGGAAGAGAACCCAATCTGAGTGGTGGTTTCCTGTACGGTTGTAAGAGTAGACCCAGCGTCGTTTGTCTTGCATGCAAGCGTTTTGAGTTTGTGAAACGCATCTCTCTCAAGAGTCGAATGTCCGAGTGCCTTTGCTAAACTGTATGGCAGGTGGGTGGGGGGCTGTTTCCATCTCCTCATTTGATAATGCTAAGCCTCCAATAGTCTAGTACTTAAGGAATTCTATACCGGAAACAAATGCGATCTGTCCTGAAATTTAACAGAGCCCATGCTACAAAAGAAATGTTCACCTACATGAAAGAGAAGACAAAGTTAGATCTTTGATGTCTTTTCATTTCTATCATCGCCAGGTGGAACGTTAAGGCCGTCATTTCAGCAGGGATGCTTTTGCACCTTGTTCCATATCCATGTTTCAATACCATGGAATACGAGTAAGAAGAGCGCCGTTTGGAAAAAAGGCATTCCGTCTTAATCCTTGACCTACGATTAGAAAAATCTCGTCGCCCTATGATTAAGTATGGGTAGAAAAAAGGTGAGGAGCTGCTGACAGCCAGCTTGTTAGGACTATACTTTCAGGGATCATTTCTATAGGATTTGGAGGGCGAAATGTGCTTGAAAGTGTCCAAACTTGCTCACCATGATGATGTGATTGAGCGTTTTCTTCCTGTCCCGATACGTGCTGGCAGCTCTGCCGTGGCAGTTGTTGCCTGTTACTGATGAGTTTCCTGTTCTTTTCAGAAGGAGAACAGGAGGAAGAGAACCCAATCTGAGTGGTGGTTTCCTGTACGGTTGTAAGAGTAGACCCAGCGTCGTTTGTCTTGCATGCAAGCGTTTTGAGTTTGTGAAACGCATCTCTCTCAAGAGTCGAATGTCCGAGTGCCTTTGCTAAACTGTATGGCAGGTGGGTGGGGGGCTGTTTCCATCTCCTCATTTGATAATGCTAAGCCTCCAATAGTCTAGTACTTAAGGAATTCTATACCGGAAACAAATGCGATCTGTCCTGAAATTTAACAGAGCCCATGCTACAAAAGAAATGTTCACCTACATGAAAGAGAAGACAAAGTTAGATCTTTGATGTCTTTTCATTTCTATCATCGCCAGGTGGAACGTTAAGGCCGTCATTTCAGCAGGGATGCTTTTGCACCTTGTTCCATATCCATGTTTCAATACCATGGAATACGAGTAAGAAGAGCGCCGTTTGGAAAAAAGGCATTCCGTCTTAATCCTTGACCTACGATTAGAAAAATCTCGTCGCCCTATGATTAAGTATGGGTAGAAAAAAGGTGAGGAGCTGCTGACAGCCAGCTTGTTAGGACTATACTTTCAGGGATCATTTCTATAGGATTTGGAGGGCGAAATGTGCTTGAAAGTGTCCAAACTTGCTCACCATGATGATGTGATTGAGCGTTTTCTTCCTGTCCCGATACGTGCTGGCAGCTCTGCCGTGGCAGTTGTTGCCTGTTACTGATGAGTTTCCTGTTCTTTTCAGAAGGAGAACAGGAGGAAGAGAACCCAATCTGAGTGGTGGTTTCCTGTACGGTTGTAAGAGTAGACCCAGCGTCGTTTGTCTTGCATGCAAGCGTTTTGAGTTTGTGAAACGCATCTCTCTCAAGAGTCGAATGTCCGAGTGCCTTTGCTAAACTGTATGGCAGGTGGGTGGGGGGCTGTTTCCATCTCCTCATTTGATAATGCTAAGCCTCCAATAGTCTAGTACTTAAGGAATTCTATACCGGAAACAAATGCGATCTGTCCTGAAATTTAACAGAGCCCATGCTACAAAAGAAATGTTCACCTACATGAAAGAGAAGACAAAGTTAGATCTTTGATGTCTTTTCATTTCTATCATCGCCAGGTGGAACGTTAAGGCCGTCATTTCAGCAGGGATGCTTTTGCACCTTGTTCCATATCCATGTTTCAATACCATGGAATACGAGTAAGAAGAGCGCCGTTTGGAAAAAAGGCATTCCGTCTTAATCCTTGACCTACGATTAGAAAAATCTCGTCGCCCTATGATTAAGTATGGGTAGAAAAAAGGTGAGGAGCTGCTGACAGCCAGCTTGTTAGGACTATACTTTCAGGGATCATTTCTATAGGATTTGGAGGGCGAAATGTGCTTGAAAGTGTCCAAACTTGCTCACCATGATGATGTGATTGAGCGTTTTCTTCCTGTCCCGATACGTGCTGGCAGCTCTGCCGTGGCAGTTGTTGCCTGTTACTGATGAGTTTCCTGTTCTTTTCAGAAGGAGAACAGGAGGAAGAGAACCCAATCTGAGTGGTGGTTTCCTGTACGGTTGTAAGAGTAGACCCAGCGTCGTTTGTCTTGCATGCAAGCGTTTTGAGTTTGTGAAACGCATCTCTCTCAAGAGTCGAATGTCCGAGTGCCTTTGCTAAACTGTATGGCAGGTGGGTGGGGGGCTGTTTCCATCTCCTCATTTGATAATGCTAAGCCTCCAATAGTCTAGTACTTAAGGAATTCTATACCGGAAACAAATGCGATCTGTCCTGAAATTTAACAGAGCCCATGCTACAAAAGAAATGTTCACCTACATGAAAGAGAAGACAAAGTTAGATCTTTGATGTCTTTTCATTTCTATCATCGCCAGGTGGAACGTTAAGGCCGTCATTTCAGCAGGGATGCTTTTGCACCTTGTTCCATATCCATGTTTCAATACCATGGAATACGAGTAAGAAGAGCGCCGTTTGGAAAAAAGGCATTCCGTCTTAATCCTTGACCTACGATTAGAAAAATCTCGTCGCCCTATGATTAAGTATGGGTAGAAAAAAGGTGAGGAGCTGCTGACAGCCAGCTTGTTAGGACTATACTTTCAGGGATCATTTCTATAGGATTTGGAGGGCGAAATGTGCTTGAAAGTGTCCAAACTTGCTCACCATGATGATGTGATTGAGCGTTTTCTTCCTGTCCCGATACGTGCTGGCAGCTCTGCCGTGGCAGTTGTTGCCTGTTACTGATGAGTTTCCTGTTCTTTTCAGAAGGAGAACAGGAGGAAGAGAACCCAATCTGAGTGGTGGTTTCCTGTACGGTTGTAAGAGTAGACCCAGCGTCGTTTGTCTTGCATGCAAGCGTTTTGAGTTTGTGAAACGCATCTCTCTCAAGAGTCGAATGTCCGAGTGCCTTTGCTAAACTGTATGGCAGGTGGGTGGGGGGCTGTTTCCATCTCCTCATTTGATAATGCTAAGCCTCCAATAGTCTAGTACTTAAGGAATTCTATACCGGAAACAAATGCGATCTGTCCTGAAATTTAACAGAGCCCATGCTACAAAAGAAATGTTCACCTACATGAAAGAGAAGACAAAGTTAGATCTTTGATGTCTTTTCATTTCTATCATCGCCAGGTGGAACGTTAAGGCCGTCATTTCAGCAGGGATGCTTTTGCACCTTGTTCCATATCCATGTTTCAATACCATGGAATACGAGTAAGAAGAGCGCCGTTTGGAAAAAAGGCATTCCGTCTTAATCCTTGACCTACGATTAGAAAAATCTCGTCGCCCTATGATTAAGTATGGGTAGAAAAAAGGTGAGGAGCTGCTGACAGCCAGCTTGTTAGGACTATACTTTCAGGGATCATTTCTATAGGATTTGGAGGGCGAAATGTGCTTGAAAGTGTCCAAACTTGCTCACCATGATGATGTGATTGAGCGTTTTCTTCCTGTCCCGATACGTGCTGGCAGCTCTGCCGTGGCAGTTGTTGCCTGTTACTGATGAGTTTCCTGTTCTTTTCAGAAGGAGAACAGGAGGAAGAGAACCCAATCTGAGTGGTGGTTTCCTGTACGGTTGTAAGAGTAGACCCAGCGTCGTTTGTCTTGCATGCAAGCGTTTTGAGTTTGTGAAACGCATCTCTCTCAAGAGTCGAATGTCCGAGTGCCTTTGCTAAACTGTATGGCAGGTGGGTGGGGGGCTGTTTCCATCTCCTCATTTGATAATGCTAAGCCTCCAATAGTCTAGTACTTAAGGAATTCTATACCGGAAACAAATGCGATCTGTCCTGAAATTTAACAGAGCCCATGCTACAAAAGAAATGTTCACCTACATGAAAGAGAAGACAAAGTTAGATCTTTGATGTCTTTTCATTTCTATCATCGCCAGGTGGAACGTTAAGGCCGTCATTTCAGCAGGGATGCTTTTGCACCTTGTTCCATATCCATGTTTCAATACCATGGAATACGAGTAAGAAGAGCGCCGTTTGGAAAAAAGGCATTCCGTCTTAATCCTTGACCTACGATTAGAAAAATCTCGTCGCCCTATGATTAAGTATGGGTAGAAAAAAGGTGAGGAGCTGCTGACAGCCAGCTTGTTAGGACTATACTTTCAGGGATCATTTCTATAGGATTTGGAGGGCGAAATGTGCTTGAAAGTGTCCAAACTTGCTCACCATGATGATGTGATTGAGCGTTTTCTTCCTGTCCCGATACGTGCTGGCAGCTCTGCCGTGGCAGTTGTTGCCTGTTACTGATGAGTTTCCTGTTCTTTTCAGAAGGAGAACAGGAGGAAGAGAACCCAATCTGAGTGGTGGTTTCCTGTATGGTTGTAAGAGTAGACCCAGCGTCGTTTGTCTTGCATGCAAGCGTTTTGAGTTTGTGAAACGCATCTCTCTCAAGAGTCGAATGTCCGAGTGCCTTTGCTAAACTGTATGGCAGGTGGGTGGGGGGCTGTTTCCATCTCCTCATTTGATAATGCTAAGCCTCCAATAGTCTAGTACTTAAGGAATTCTATACCGGAAACAAATGCGATCTGTCCTGAAATTTAACAGAGCCCATGCTACAAAAGAAATGTTCACCTACATGAAAGAGAAGACAAAGTTAGATCTTTGATGTCTTTTCATTTCTATCATCGCCAGGTGGAACGTTAAGGCCGTCATTTCAGCAGGGATGCTTTTGCACCTTGTTCCATATCCATGTTTCAATACCATGGAATACGAGTAAGAAGAGCGCCGTTTGGAAAAAAGGCATTCCGTCTTAATCCTTGACCTACGATTAGAAAAATCTCGTCGCCCTATGATTAAGTATGGGTAGAAAAAAGGTGAGGAGCTGCTGACAGCCAGCTTGTTAGGACTATACTTTCAGGGATCATTTCTATAGGATTTGGAGGGCGAAATGTGCTTGAAAGTGTCCAAACTTGCTCACCATGATGATGTGATTGAGCGTTTTCTTCCTGTCCCGATACGTGCTGGCAGCTCTGCCGTGGCAGTTGTTGCCTGTTACTGATGAGTTTCCTGTTCTTTTCAGAAGGAGAACAGGAGGAAGAGAACCCAATCTGAGTGGTGGTTTCCTGTACGGTTGTAAGAGTAGACCCAGCGTCGTTTGTCTTGCATGCAAGCGTTTTGAGTTTGTGAAACGCATCTCTCTCAAGAGTCGAATGTCCGAGTGCCTTTGCTAAACTGTATGGCAGGTGGGTGGGGGGCTGTTTCCATCTCCTCATTTGATAATGCTAAGCCTCCAATAGTCTAGTACTTAAGGAATTCTATACCGGAAACAAATGCGATCTGTCCTGAAATTTAACAGAGCCCATGCTACAAAAGAAATGTTCACCTACATGAAAGAGAAGACAAAGTTAGATCTTTGATGTCTTTTCATTTCTATCATCGCCAGGTGGAACGTTAAGGCCGTCATTTCAGCAGGGATGCTTTTGCACCTTGTTCCATATCCATGTTTCAATACCATGGAATACGAGTAAGAAGAGCGCCGTTTGGAAAAAAGGCATTCCGTCTTAATCCTTGACCTACGATTAGAAAAATCTCGTCGCCCTATGATTAAGTATGGGTAGAAAAAAGGTGAGGAGCTGCTGACAGCCAGCTTGTTAGGACTATACTTTCAGGGATCATTTCTATAGGATTTGGAGGGCGAAATGTGCTTGAAAGTGTCCAAACTTGCTCACCATGATGATGTGATTGAGCGTTTTCTTCCTGTCCCGATACGTGCTGGCAGCTCTGCCGTGGCAGTTGTTGCCTGTTACTGATGAGTTTCCTGTTCTTTTCAGAAGGAGAACAGGAGGAAGAGAACCCAATCTGAGTGGTGGTTTCCTGTACGGTTGTAAGAGTAGACCCAGCGTCGTTTGTCTTGCATGCAAGCGTTTTTGAGTTTGTGAAACGCATCTCTCTCAAGAGTCGAATGTCCGAGTGCCTTTGCTAAACTGTATGGCAGGTGGGTGGGGGGCTGTTTCCATCTCCTCATTTGATAATGCTAAGCCTCCAATAGTCTAGTACTTAAGGAATTCTATACCGGAAACAAATGCGATCTGTCCTGAAATTTAACAGAGCCCATGCTACAAAAGAAATGTTCACCTACATGAAGAGAAGACAAAGTTAGATCTTTGATGTCTTTTCATTTCTATCATCGCCAGGTGGAACGTTAAGGCCGTCATTTCAGCAGGGATGCTTTTGCACCTTGTTCCATATCCATGTTTCAATACCATGGAATACGAGTAAGAAGAGCGCCGTTTGGAAAAAAGGCATTCCGTCTTAATCCTTGACCTACGATTAGAAAAATCTCGTCGCCCTATGATTAAGTATGGGTAGAAAAAAGGTGAGGAGCTGCTGACAGCCAGCTTGTTAGGACTATACTTTCAGGGATCATTTCTATAGGATTTGGAGGGCGAAATGCTGCTTGAAAGTGTCCAAACTTGCTCACCATGATGATGTGATTGAGCGTTTTCTTCCTGTCCCGATACGTGCTGGCAGCTCTGCCGTGGCAGTTGTTGCCTGTTACTGATGAGTTTCCTGTTCTTTTCAGAAGGAGAACAGGAGGAAGAGAACCCAATCTGAGTGGTGGTTTCCTGTACGGTTGTAAGAGTAGACCCAGCGTCGTTTGTCTTGCATGCAAGCGTTTTGAGTTTGTGAAACGCATCTCTCTCAAGAGTCGAATGTCCGAGTGCCTTTGCTAAACTGTATGGCAGGTGGGTGGGGGGCTGTTTCCATCTCCTCATTTGATAATGCTAAGCCTCCAATAGTCTAGTACTTAAGGAATTCTATACCGGAAACAAATGCGATCTGTCCTGAAATTTAACAGAGCCCATGCTACAAAAGAAATGTTCACCTACATGAAAGAGAAGACAAAGTAGATCTTTGATGTCTTTTCATTTCTATCATCGCCAGGTGGAACGTTAAGGCCGTCATTTCAGCAGGGATGCTTTTGCACCTTGTTCCATATCCATGTTTCAATACCATGGAATACGAGTAAGAAGAGCGCCGTTTTGGAAAAAAGGCATTCCGTCTTAATCCTTGACCTACGATTAGAAAATCTCGTCGCCCTATGATTAAGTATGGGTAGAAAAAAGGTGAGGAGCTGCTGACAGCCAGCTTGTTAGGACTATACTTTCAGGGATCATTTCTATAGGATTTGGAGGGCGAAATGTGCTTGAAAGTGTCCAAACTTGCTCACCATGATGATGTGATTGAGCGTTTTCTTCCTGTCCCGATACGTGCTGGCAGCTCTGCCGTGGCAGTTGTTGCCTGTTACTGATGAGTTTCCTGTTCTTTTCAGAAGGAGAACAGGAGGAAGAGAACCCAATCTGAGTGGTGGTTTCCTGTATGGTTGTAAGAGTAGACCCAGCGTCGTTTGTCTTGCATGCAAGCGTTTTGAGTTTGTGAAACGCGTCTCTCTCAAGAGTCGAATGTCCGAGTGCCTTTGCTAAACTGTATGGCAGGTGGGTGGGGGGCTGTTTCCATCTCCTCATTTGATAATGCTAAGCCTCCAATAGTCTAGTACTTAAGGAATTCTATACCGGAAACAAATGCGATCTGTCCTGAAATTTAACAGAGCCCATGCTACAAAAGAAATGTTCACCTACATGAAAGAGAAGACAAAGTTAGATCTTTGATGTCTTTTCATTTCTATCATCGCTAGGTGGAACGTTAAGGCCGTCATTTCAGCAGGGATGCTTTTGCACCTTGTTCCATATCCATGTTTCAATACCATGGAATACGAGTAAGAAGAGCGCCGTTTGGAAAAAGGCATTCCGTCTTAATCCTTGACCTACGATTAGAAAAATCTCGTCGCCCTATGATTAAGTATGGGTAGAAAAAAGGTGAGGAGCTGCTGACAGCCAGCTTGTTAGGACTATACTTTCAGGAATCATTTCTATAGGATTTGGAGGGCGAAATGTGCTTGAAAGTGTCCAAACTTGCTCACCATGATGATGTGATTGAGCGTTTTCTTCCTTTCCCGATACGTGCTGGCAGCTCTGCCGTGGCAGTTGTTGCCTGTTACTGATGAGTTTCCTGTTCTTTTCAGAAGGAGAACAGGAGGAAGAGAACCCAATCTGAGTGGTGGTTTCCTGTATGGTTGTAAGAGTAGACCCAGCGTCGTTTGTCTTGCATGCAAGCGTTTTGAGTTTGTGAAACGCATCTCTCTCAAGAGTCGAATGTCCGAGTGCCTTTGCTAAACTGTATGGCAGGTGGGTGGGGGGCTGTTTCCATCTCCTCATTTGATAATGCTAAGCCTCCAATAG